>NC_053154.1:292964548-293146183 GCF_016835505.1 Polypterus senegalus
AGTACCCAGTAGAGAATTAAAATCTATGTTGAACTTTCAAGGTAAAATTGTTGGCTATTTTGAAAATGGTGGAGAGCAGGTCTGGAGCTTTGTTGATAAATGATAGTGTCTAAGAAACACTGTACAGATAATACAGCCATGATGCTGTTTTTAGAGTAGTGTACTGTAAACAGAGAATGCATAGTTTTGCACTTACCATAGGTGTGGCTTGCAAACAGGTTTGTGTGCATTTTGTAGTGTTTGACAAACTTGTACTTGGAATCTGTTTTGCCGCCAGGCCAAGTAAAAGAAGAACAAGGTTATTTTGAAACAGTAAACCAATGTTTAATTGAGGCCACACAGAAGGTTTTTCTCTATTAGCATAGAGAAGTTTGAAATTTCGCCATTACTTTTCAGTGGGAGATTTTGAAATTTCAAAAATATGCACTGTGATATCTCAATAAAAGTAAAACGTTCCCAACAGATTTCTTTAAAGAATAACAGTTTACAACAAATGAGCTACACAAGAGGATAAACACTTAAAAAATAAGGACAGAGAATTTAAGTCCACACACAGTAGATAGAAAATGCCTTTACCAAGAACTGATCCAGGCTGCAGGTGCAAGGAGGAGCCATAGCTGTTTTCTGCATTACTAGTCTGCTTTTCATGATTATTTATATATATATATATATATATACAGAGTAAATACAGTTTTTACTGGTATTGCTCTTATGTTTCATGGATCAGTTATTCTAGATTTGGATATGCTTGATGGATTACAAAGTTACAGAGAGGTGTCAAAGCCTGTCTTGGTAGTGTTGGGCATGGAGTACACACCAGTGCTGGAATGGAAACCAGTCCACTGACTAGTACACTCTTGGCACAATTTAGAGACTCTTTGCAATAGTGGGTTTAAAGGTTTCCTAAATACTGCGTGGAGTTTGTATGTTCTCCCCATGTGTGCGTGGGTTTCCTCCGGGTGCTCCAGTTTCCTCCCACTGTCCAAAGACATGTGGGTTAGGTGCATTGGCAATCCTAAATTGTCACAAGTGCGTGCTTGGTGTGTGTGTGTGTGTGTGTGTGTGTGTGTGTGTGTGTGTGTGTGTGTGTGCGCATGCCCTGTGGTGGGCTGGCACCCTGCCCAGGGTTTGTTTCCTGCCTTGGCTGGGATTGGCTCCAGCAGACCCCCCAAGACCCTGTAGTTTGGATATAACGGGTTGGATAATGAATGGATGGATGGACATTAGAGCAAACATAAAGCTTATACAAAGTTGTCTATGATCTGGTGTAACAGGTTTAATGCACAAGACTGTGGAGCTAGAGTTTTTCACAGCTATCTGTAAATATGATTCAGGGTCCAAATGTGGTGGCTTGGCTAAGAGTTGGCAGAGCAATAGATATGCTTTGGTTGAAAATTTGATATTGCACATTACTCTCTTACAGTTGCTCAGCCAGACCAACTTAAATAGAGCAAAAATACATCTCTTTAAAAACATCAGTTGAGGCAAGAGGTCACTGTGTTTAATAGGGTGTGTTTAAACAAAATGAAGTCTGTCTATCCATCTGTCCATTCTGAAATCTGCTAAATCAAGTTTAGTGTCAGAAAGGGCCCAGCAGCACTAGGAACCAACTCAGGATGCGGTGTCAGTTCATCAAATGGAATACTCCTTCACACACCTTCTTTCAGTAAGACCAGGAAAATTTATTGTCATCAATAAAATTTAACAGGCATATCAATGGGATGTAGTGAAGAGAAAAGCAGAAGACCCGAAAAAAACCTAGAATAAATGTGCAAATGCTGTCTAATCTTCAGACCCCAGGTGCTGCAGTTGCCTCCGAATTAAAGACATAACTCCTAAAATATGGTTGATGCGAATACGAAAGTACCAGTTTCTTTCAAGGTTGAGACATGTTATTATTGCATACAAAGGATCAGTCTGTAAATAGCTAATCCACAATAAAGTGGGGTAATTTTCAAAAAAGGTAGCAATGCTAAGTAAATGGTTTACTGTTCTATAAAAATCAATAAAAAGTAAAAGCAGGATATGTGTGATTTATTTAAGGCAAATCAATACAGAGCAAAGACAAGCACAAAAATAGAATTGGAGAATGTTGGAAATGGAGAATTGAGATAAAAATGTAAACTGTGTGCCTATCAAAAGTATTTACTTAGTTTGAAATATTCACTTGATATTGTTATACAATACTGAATTACGGAGAATTTCATTTGGCTTTTTTGACATACTGATCAACACAAAAAGACTCTTTAACGTCAAAGTGAAAACAAATCTCTGCAAATGGTCTAAATTATTGACAAATATAATACGCAAAACAATTGATTGCCCAAGTATTGCCTAAGTATTTACCCCATTTAATATGACACATCTAATTCATCACTTTTGCTACCAATTGGCTTTAGAAGTTACAGAATAAATTCAATGGAATCACCTGTCTGGGGGTTCCACTGTTTGTACTATAAATACTCCTGTATGTGAAAGATCCGGCTTGTGGTGAGTCAGTATCATAGCTTAAAAAGACACTCTTAGCAACTCCATGAAGAGGTGATTGAAAAAACAAGTCAGAGGATGGAGAACAACAAGTAAGAAATGGAAAGAGTATGACAGAGCTGGAAATTGGCCTAGAGCATGCCATCCACAGAAACTGAATCATCCTGCAAGAAGGGGACTAATGAGGGAGGCGATTAAGAAATCTGTGGTAACACTGGAGGAGTTACAAGCTACAGTAATTTAGATTGGATAGACTATGAAGGCGATAACTGTGCTTCACCAGTTACAGCTTTAAGGAAGAGTGGCAAAATGATAAAAAATAAACAGACATAGTATCTCAGCTAGAGACTATGAAGTCAGCTGGAATTCGATTCTAAGGTCTTTTTAGCCATACAATGAAATGCCATACCAAACACTGCACATGATAAAAAACACACCTTCCCCACTGTGCAGCATGGTGGTCGCAACATCATGTTACTGGTATACTTTTCTGAAGTAGGCTGTTTAAGGTTTGTGAGAATAAAGTGCAAAATGAATGCAGAAAAACACATTGGAATTCTGGAGGAAAACATGATGTAGTCTTTAAGAGACCTGCACCTTTAGAGAAAATTTCCAGCAAGACAATGTCCCCAAGCATAAAGTCGGAGCTACAGAGAAATGACTTAGAAACACCTATGTGAACATCCTAGAGTGGCCAAGTCAGAGTTCTCACCTCAGTCTAATTGAGAATGTGTGGCTTGACTTGATGAAGGCCGTAACCACCAAGCAACCTGACAGAGCTTGAGAAGTTTTGCGAAGAAGATTGGGGAAAAATGTCAGTGTCCAGAAGTGCAAAGCTCAGAGAAACCTATGTGCGCAGACCCAAAGCTTTCATGTCTTCCAAAGGTGGATCTATGAAATACTAACTTGAAGGGGGTGAATACTGATGCATTTATTTTTTATTTTATATTTGTAAATAATTTTGATCACTTTGCAGACATCAGATTTCACTTTGACATTAAAAAATCTTTTTCTTTTGATCAGTTTCAAAAAATGCCACAGTAGCTCCACTGTGATTCAATGTTGTGTGGAGGTGAGGTGAATACAAATTGTGTGTATGTATGCGTGTGTATGTATATATATATATTTTGTAAAAGATAGCACAGCCACAGACAGACATGACACCAAATGTCCACAACACACACGTTTATTTACAATATTTACAGTCCAGTTCCACCAACTCAAACACAACTACTCAGTCCTTTTCTCTCTTCGGCTGCCTCCACTCCTCTCTCACAAGCTCCATCTTCCTCCTCCCGACTCCTCGAATGGAGTGAGGCGGCCCCTTTTATAATGCCCCAGATGTGCTGCAGGTGCTCTGAGATGGTCTTCTGGTAGAACTTCCTGGTGTGGCAGAAGTGCTACCCTTGCACCCGGAAGCACTCCATGTGTACACAGTTCCTGGAGCGGCATCACTTCTTAGTGTGGCGGAAGTGCTGTTGTCCAGGGCTCGGGAACCATCCTTGTGCCCCCTAGGGTACCCACAGGGTTGAGCTTCCCAGCTCCATATCCGTGGTCCTTGATGGAAATCAGGAGTGCTGCCCTCTTGCGCCCAGGGAAGATATTGCCCCTCTCCTGGTCCTTCCCTGCTCCACATCTGCCACATTGCCCCACCCCCAGCTGAAGCCCATAGAGTGAAGCGACCCGTCCTGCAAGGGCTGGTTCCTTTCTTGTGAGGGGTTCAGTGCATTGGAGTCCACGGGTTTCTCCTGCAAAAGAACAGAGAGGCCCGGAGACACTGCCCCAATGCCACCTCCAGACGTCCTCTGCAGCCCTATGCAGACAGCTCTCCAAGTATGATCAGTCCCGTGGCACTCGTAACACAGACGCACTCCCCTCACTCGTGCCCTTGAGGAATGGAAACAAATGGGGAATGTCCGCTCCGCCTTGTTCCTCGCCAGGTTAGGGGATTCCCTCTGCACCTACAGAGGGCAGCTCTCGACTGCAGGTGGGCACACCTCTGTTTCCGAATTCTCCTCTTTTCACTCTGGGGCACAATGACAGTTTGGGTCTCTTTATGGGATACAAAGAGACCCTGCACCGTCTGGGCCCCTGTGGACCTCAGTGAGATTGCTGTCGGCCTTTGGAGTACTATTTTGAGTTGCTGCAATGAAATTTCACCAAAATAAACTAGCCTGCCACATAATTTGTTCACTTTGATTTTCGGGGTGTCTTTGAATTCAGCCCTCTGTAGGTTGATAATTTATTTCCATCAAACGATGTGGCATATTTTCATTCCTAACCCATTACCCAGTCCATATCAGTATAGATATCCAGCAGGATTCTTTCCTGATTTTTGATGTGTTTTTAAAGTATTCCTTTAATTTTTGGAGCAGTTATATATATATATATATATATATTTGTATATATTATTTTTTAATGGAATTGGTGAAAGGTACAACAAGGCATTTTAATTGAATCATTATTGCCTTACCTCCTCACAACAGACTGCATGTTAATACATCCTTGCTTGAGGAAAGGAGAAGACTTTCATGTGTTATACGTTCTACTCTTACATAAGACAATATTGCTAATAAATTGCCTTCCAATTCCTTGATGACTGGATTTAAATCCCAGGCAGGTTACTTTTTATATGCACTTTCCACATTTTCCATACTACATCTAGATACTCTTGTTTTTCTGCAAAAATCCCAAACACATCCATGTTAGATTAAATTATGGCACTAAGATGGTGCAGCGTGAGTGAGTGAATGTGTTCTGCACCAATCGCTGCTGGCAAAATCTCCATCCACATGCAACCCTGTAATTGGATCACATTGATTGTAAAATGGATGGATGGATACACTGTGTGGAAAGAGAAGGTGTGCCTAATAAATAAGCCACTCCGTTTAATGTATATGTTGGAACTACAAGCATATGTAGATAAGCTAGTTATCACAGGACAAAGCTTTAAGGCAAATAAAAGAAAAAATGGCAAGATCCAGTGTATTATTTATTATAGTTTTATGACCTACTATATGACTTTGAGGTACATGAACTTGTCCTTAAACCTTCAGTCTTTACAGTTTCTTTACTACCCTTTTGGTGGAAAATGACTCGTATTTTCACACAGACACCTGTGTGCCTCTTTACTCTTGACTGCTTGCTGTTACACTGCTATTAAGCTTTCACTTAGAAAACAAAATAGTTTTTTGTGGAAGCAGGCAGCTGTGGGCCATGTCAAGGGCTCTTCCAGAGTTGCTGTTAACAAAATGATTTCCTCTGTTTGATGTTCAGATGTAATCAGGAGGCAGACAAATTGTTCTTCCCTGTAAGGCACTGAGTGACTGCCATACTATAGCCTCTGCTTTCCCTTAGCGATTTCTGTTTTTTTATATATGCAAAACTCTGGTTTTATAATAAAATATTCCTGCTGTTCAGTGCATTATGCAAAGTTTCCAAATCTTTCTGAACATTCATTTATAAAATAATTAATTTGTTCCCTATAATAAATAAATCCAGGTTTGTATTCCTAACGCAACAAAGTATATTGCCATTTTCCAAACTATGTATTGCTACTCTTGTAAGATACTGTAGGTTGTGGCCCCCGGCTGGGGCTGGAGCCCGGCCGGGACGCCCAGGAGGACGTGAGGAGGGCTTGTGCCTCCTCCAGACCGCGAGGGGTGTCCGTCCTGGTTCTGTTGGGGGCCACGGGTTGAGGGCATGGAAGCCCTTCCCTGTAGGGGCCCGTGGTCACCCCCAGGCGGCGCCCGATGCCGGTTTATCCCGTACGGTTGCCGGTCGGGGCAGGAGCCCGGCCGGGACGCCTTGGAGGACCGGAGGAAGGCGAGTGCCTCCTCCAGACGGAGTGGGGGCGTCCGTCCTGGTTAGGCAGGGGGCCTCGGGTACAGGGCTTTGAAGCCCAGCCCTGTAGGGACCCGTGGCCACCGCCAGGCGGCGCCCGGTGCCTAATTATCCCGGGAGCCCGGCACTTCCGCCACACCAGGAAGTGCCGGGGGGAAGACTTTGTGTGGCACCGGAGAGCTGCCAGGAAGACAGCCGACACTTCCGCCACGCTTGGGCGTGGCTAGAGGCGGAAGCACCTGGGGCTCATCCGGGGCATTATTTAAGGGGCCGCCTCCCTCCAGTGATTGGTGGAAGTCGGGAGGCAGAAGGACTGAGCTGGAGAGCGGACAGGAGGCGGCCAGGACAAAGGCACAGAGACTGTGGGCCCTGGACTTTGGGGAAATCAGTGCAAGAGGCACTGGGGTTCGTGAGAGCACGTGACATTTTATATGATTGTAAATAGTGTAAATAAACGGTGTGTGGGTGCAAAAATGATGTCCGTCTGTCTGTGCCGGGGCCAGGTTTCACAGTGGCGTAGTCGGCAGGATACTCCGCCTGGTTCAAGGCGGGGACCTGTGTTGTTGAAACAAAATAATTCTGTGAACGGCCCGGCGCAGCAGCGGACCCCACACACTGGCCGCGGGAGCGGCCCGTGCACGACCCCGCGGGAGCGTTTCGCCCCAGAAACCGCCTCCGGACAGCGGAATGGCTTTCCCGGGTGCGGAGGAGGACCCGACATCGCGGGCGCAGCGGGCTCCGAAAGTCGCGCTGTCGGGACGGACAGCCAGGCCGGCGTTGCTTCGCGGAAGGCCACGTCGAGGCATGACGGGATTCGGGAGGTGAGTGCCCTGCCCTGCAATCACCGGCCCTTCGGGTCGGACTTACCTTTGTTTCGACAGGAGGGACGAACGGATCGCGTCCGTGGCGCGGCACGCCGGGCCACGGGCTGTCGGCAGCGCGGCGACGGAGGCAGCGAAGAGGGCTGCGGATTCGGAGCCGCTGCGGCTCAAGGAATCGCCGCAACCACAACGCGGCGAAGAGGCACGTCTCCGCACGGAGCAGGGGAGGCAAGATGGCGCGGGCGGAAGTCCCGCCCGCTGACAGGCACGGATTGGCGGTGTGTCTTGCGTGCCCGCCGATGATTGGATAGAGGCGGGCCCAATGAACGCCAGTCTCGTGCCAAACCGAGACCCGATTGGGCCAGAGGGAGTGGCCCAGAGGAGGCAGGCGTCGCGTGGAGCTGATGGACAGGTAAGCCCACCGGCGTCTGTCTCTCTCTCCACCAGCGGCTCGGCGTGTGTCGGAGGACTCCCGCCCGCCAAGCCGTCTTTTGAGGAGTTGCTGCGTGTTCTAGTCGCTCAGTGCGAGCAGCTGATGGAGAAGGCGGTCGCGTCGGGAGTGACACCGCGTGAGACGGAGGAACGGCGCGGCGCTGGAACCGGAGGCAGGCAGAACACGGCGGGAGTGGTGAGTGTTGCCGTTCCGTAAAGCAAGTGGGGGTTCGCGAACATGGCGTGACTGTTTACAGGACGAGCGGCTCAGTAGGCAACTTCCCAACAGCGGATGCTTGGCGGTGCAGACAGCTAGCGAGGCTGGGAGATCGAACACGCAAGGGCTGGTAGGATCGGGGCTGCTGAGTGCCCTGGGTCCTAGCGCCCTGCGCTTCAAGCCCGCAGCTGTCTCCTGTCGCTCTGCCTGGGCGCAGCGGGGCTGGATTTGAGCTTTGCTGTGCTCAGACCCAGACCGTCAGCGCGTCAAGAAAAGAAGGAGGAACCGAAGGGTGAATGCGGTTCCTCCGATAGAGAGAGACGCGGCGCTGTGCGCGCGTCGGAGAAGGGCGTCGCTGTGCGGGCAGAGGAGATCCCCTGGGCGGCTGGGCGAGCCGCCTGCGAGAGCGGTGCCGCGGACGAGCGGACGGGCATGGAACCTGCGGCGGAGGACTTCAGCAGGCAAGTTGGGGGCTGTCGGAGGGGGGCAGGAGCACGGTCGATACGGAGACCGACGGGCGCCGGGATGAGTGTCCTGGCTGTGCTTCTGGCCCTCTTTTCTTTATTTTACAGGCCGAAGCCCGGCGGCGCTGAGGCCGGCGTCGGCGGGACCTGCCCGCCTGGAGCGGGCGCCCGCTGGAGTGCTCCACGCCGGGAGGCCTACAGTGACCCGCTGGGGAACGGGGGCGAGCGGCGCAGACCACAGGGGCGTTTGCGCGGCGAGGGTGCGAAGACAGATGTCCCAGGGTGCCGTGTTGGACCCTGGGGACATAGTAGGACCCTCGCTGGGGACGTGCTGCCCTTTCGGGTTGTGCCGTTCGGACCCATGTGTCCTCGCTAGCGGTGGGGCACTGTGGCCCCGGCTGGGGCTGGAGCCCGGCGGGACGCCAGGAGGGCGTGAGGAGGGCTTGTGCCTCCTCCAGACCGCGAGGGGGCGTCCGTCCTGGTTCTGTTGGGGGCCACGGGTTGAGGGCATGGAAGCCCTTCCCTGTAGGGGCCCGTGGTCACCGCCAGGCGGCGCCCGATGCGGTTTATCCGTGCGGTTGCCGGTCGGGGCAGGAGCCCGGCCGGGACGCCTTGGAGGACCGGAGGAAGGCGAGTGCCTCCTCCAGACGGAGTGGGGGCGTCCGTCCTGGTTAGGCAGGGGGCCTCGGGTACAGGGCTTTGAAGCCCAGCCCTGTAGGGACCCGTGGCCACCGCCAGGCGGCGCCCCGGTGCCTAATTATCCCGGGAGCCCGGCACTTCCGCCACACCAGGAAGTGCCGGGGGGAAGACTTTGTGTGGCACCCGGAGAGCTGCCAGGAAGACAGCCGACACTTCCGCCACGCTTGGGCGTGGCTAGAGGCAGAAGCACCTGGGGCTCATCCGGGGCATTATTTAAGGGGCCGCCTCCCTCCAGTGATTGGTGGAAGTCGGGAGGCAGAAGGACTGAGCTGGAGAGCGGACAGGAGGCGGCCAGGACAAAGGCACAGAGACTGTGGGCCCTGGACTTTGGGGAAATCAGTGCAAGAGGCACTGGGGTTCGTGAGAGCACGTGACATTTTATATGATTGTAAATAGTGTAAATAAACGGTGTGTGGGTGCAAAAATGATGTCCGTCTGTCTGTGCCGGGGCCAGGTTTCACAAGGTATACACTGTAAAAGATTCATTCAAGTGAAAAATACAACCCTGCAAACAAGAATGAGCAGTCCAGCATCTTCAGCGAGGAAAGAAGACACTAAAACTCGTTTTTTGTAAGTTGTAGCACACTGTCAGTAACACAAGAGACTACTTTGTTATAAAATTTTATAAAGTTTTGGCTGACTTAATAAAAGGTGTTCTGTTTCTCTTTTTTGACATTGTTGGTTTGATGTGTTTAACACTAGAATCTCTGAATTCTACGAAAAAACTTGTAATCTCGTCACTATTTGAAAATGCTGTGCCAATGGAGTACAGGCAAGATTAGAAAAAAAAAATGTTCAAATGACATCTCATGTTCAAATGGCATAGCGTTTTCAAATAGTGACGTTTTCATGTATGAATGTCTGCTTGTGTGCACGACAGAGGCAGAGACGGATTAGATCTCATTCAAGTGGTTACTGGAATAATAAATAAACACTTTCGCAAAGGTATAACGAAACAAGTGTGCTTTTATTCAAGAATAAAAATGAATAACAAAAAATTCAAGTGACAGCAAGCTACCCAGAAGACATGATTCACCAGTGCTTGTGTGTTTGCTTATATTCCTTCAACAATGTCTTTTACAAGTAGCAAAACTTTACACCGGCTGTTACAGACTGAAATCAAAGGCTTCTTCTTTTAGGGCACATACACCATCAGCATGACACTGCCAGATATAAACACTAGCATGGTGAATTGCTCGCGTACTAAAGTGACTAGAGCTCCAGGTGGAAGCCCCATTTTACTTTATGGTGCAAGGCAGAGTTGTGTTGCAGTGCAGCAGTCTATTATCCAGTGAAAGCACTGTGAAGAAACTGTCTGTTGTTACGGTCCTGCCTTTGTCCAGTCTGATAGCGGTCACTGGACATTGTATCTTTGATTGCCAGTACAACAAATAGTTCTGAGCAGGTATCAGCTTGAGCACCCACTGTGATCATCGCTGCTCTTGTGAAAAGAATGGAGATAAATGCCATTAACTCACACAGGAAGAGGCAAGTTTGTTGTACCACCTGAGAGAATAAAACTGAAAAATAAAAAAACAAGCAGTGACTTTTAAGTAGCCAAAATTTACACTGTGTTTACAGACTCAAATCAAATGTATGTTTTTATTATATTATAGTAATAATAATAATATTAATAAAAATAAAAGCAGTTCACTACTCAAAACTCAGAGCATCCGGTCTTGAACCCAGGACTTTTGGGTTATAAGGCAGTGGTTCTTACCTCTACACCATTCAAGAAAACATATAAACTCCCAGCTGATTGACATTTGAGCTTGGGTTTTTAAAGGTGGCATGGCTCTACCTAACTTTCAATTTTATTACTGGGCGGCAAATATGCAAACTATAAAAATCTGGACATTGACACAAGTAAATGAACATACACAGGCTTAGTCCACAATAAAAATAAAATCCCACAGTCTTCTTTATATTTATTTACTTATATTCCTTGCTTTGTACCCCAGTAAATATAAGTTATCATCAATATACTAACAGCCCAATTGCCCTTCATTCACTCAGAATATGGAACCAATGTAGGAAGTACTTCAAGACAGGGAAGCTTTTATCTGTGGCACCTCTGCACGGGAACCACCTTTTTCCACCCTTCTCAAATGTGCACAGTTTTTAATGTTTGGAAAACATACGGGATTCAATCACTTAGATATTTGTACAATTCTTTCACTACCCCCAAATTAGAAGCTTTGCTAAACAACATCTGCCCAATTTTCCTCACTTCCCACCTATTTCTCTTCCGGAAGAAATATTGATTAGTCTTGAGGGCTCAGACAGCATTAGTGTAACATATAAAGGCATTTTAAAGTCCCATAATAAACATTTACATACAATACACCCCATATGTCTCACGTAGGCAGGCACCCCTTTATCTCTCTCTGGTCACGTCTGAAATGTATCTTTAAGGTATATAAACCCTTGGGTCTGGTTAGTTGTGGTGCACAGCAATTTGAACCTCTGTCTACGCGCTTCCTTTTCTCTCGATCCAACCGTGATTCGCCTTGTTAAGTGTCTTTTAAGGCTTCATTGCTTTGTAAATCATTATTTGTTGTCTTTGGTTCTAAACTGTAAATACCTGTATGTTTCTTTTGTATATATTTCAGTTTACAACGAGGTATGTCCAGTTAAAGCCTTCAAGAAAGTTCACCCTTGTTGTTTTTATGTGGATGTGCCGAGTTGTTTAAGCACGGACAACGCGGATTGAGGCAGAAAACCTTTACTTCACTATTGGCACTTAGACTTAACTTGCTCAACTGGAGGAATCCTAACCCACCTCTTTTAAGTCAGTGGGTAACTTATGTTATATATTATTTGAAATGGAAAACAATCTAATTCTCACTTAGAGGATCTGTGCAAACCTTATTTAAAACCTGGCAGGATTTAATCATTGAGAGGAGTCAGATGAGGTGGCTCAGGCATCTGATCAGGATGCCTCCTGGAGGCCTCCCTGGTGAGGTGTTCTGGGCACGTCCAACTGGAAGGAGGCCCCGGGGAAGACCCAGGACACGCTGGAGGGACTATGTCTCCCGGCTGGCCTGGGAACGCCTTGGGATTCTCCTGGAAGAGCTAGAAGAAGTGGCCAGGGAGAGGGAAGTCTGGGTCTCTCTGTTCAAGCTGCTGCCCCCGCAACCCGATCCCGGATAAGCAGAAGAGGATGGATGGATGGATGGAAGGATCTAATCAGTAACATTTTAAAATAAGCATTTAATTTTTTTTCTTACTCTGTTTTACTCTGTTGGACTGTTCTCATGGGGGGTGGGGGTGTTGATTTGATTTAAACTCTGTTTTGTCAAGTTTGACTTGCTTGTATGGGATGTTACTTGCTTTTAATAAACTCAATAAAATATTAAAAAAAAAAATACATTTATTATATAATTGTAAGTAGCCCAACCTAGCATTACCTCTTAATAATTAGCATTAATACAACTATTTCTATAACTATACTCTAAGGTTTGCATTGCAAAGCACTTTTTGATGTTGTTGCTATATAAAATAAAGATTAATTGATGGGTGAACTGTTGTACATCCTGATTTCTAGAAAGTCATATATGCTCTGGCTTACTGTGACCTTGTAGTGGAAAATGAGGGTTCAGAAAATAGACCCAAGGATAGATTAAGCATACTATGTTTTATGTATGATAAGCCTCACCAATAAGAGCCATTTAGATAACAGATAGATGCTATGTGTGCTAGTTCTTTACCTGCACAATTAAAGCTTTTGTGTTATTTTTCTTAATAAAATGTCATTTGGAAAAGGTAATGTAATTGACAAAGTGATTGTTTCAACATGTATCTGTTCACCTTTCAGTAAAATGATCTGAAAAAAGAAAAACTACATTTAAACTAAAGTACCATTAGAAATGTGCTTGTTGGAATTATCTGAGCAAGGGTCTTGTCACTCTCTAGCATGATAACAAAAAGTCTTCTATTTACACTGTTTTGTTTATTTATACATGGACCCTATTAACATACAGACTTCAGGTTACAGTCAGTGCAACTACTGAGCCTTGAAATGAATGTGCTTGCTTGTCTCCTATCTATTCATGCACTATATTAGAAATCATGGGGAGTGTATGCTGATGTTTAAGCATTAGATGAAATATGATGGTGTCATCAAATATGTAAAATAATAAACAAAATGTAATTTCTCTGCATTCTATTCTGTTGCAGTTTAGCTTTGACTGTGTAGCTTAATTCTATTGACTTTCACATGCTTGTTATATCTTCTTTCTCCACAGAATTTAACTTATTTAGAATTCCAATATTTTAAATTGTTTACTAAATTGGTTTGTAATGTTGGCAGTAGAGTGATATGGCAGTCTCATGGAACTTAACACCTGATTTAATTTTTGATTGAGTTATTCAGTGTGGCAGCAAACAAGTGAGAGTAAGTTAACCAAAAACCAACCAACTTTAGAAACCATGGTTTGGTTCAAAGCCTGGTCACTATTCCGATGTCTGCCAAGGTTTTCCACAGTTGTAATGATTCTCTTACACATCCCAAAGACGTGTGTGTTAATTGACAAATCTCAATGGCCTCTTTTGAAGTGAGCGAATGAGTGTCAACTGTGGTGGATTGTGCGGTAAGCTAAGAATGTATGTGGATGCAAGGAAACAAGAACATGGTATTCTTTTTTCGAATTGCAAAATTTACTTTTTATCACAAAAGCAGTTCTGTTTCTCATTTACACTGTAAATGTGCTTTCCCAAGGACGGATAATTTCCACAAATTGTTTTGTACAGCAAATCTAGGTTTACATTTCTGGACCATTCTCTCAGTCTACTTTAAGAGTATAGCTGCTCATGGCACTGCCTTCCAAAAAGCAACTCAAATGGACTGAGACTTTTTAAGGTCTGTGGGGATTCCTTAAGCTCATACATAAGGAAATGCAAAACTGTATCCCAAGCCATTGAGAATGCACATCATGATTTGCTTCAAAGTTTTGTTATATATTAAAAACAGCAGCAGCTCTAGCATTGACCACTGTGGGACACCACTCTTAACATCAGCCAATTCTGAGAAGTTTCCTTGCACCATCACCCTTTGCTTCCTCTGTCTGAGTCAATTCTGCACCCATCTACAAACATCACACTGAACTCCCACTTCTTTTTGTTTGATGCCCAACCTTTCATGTGGCGCCTTATCAAATGCTTTATGAGAATCAAAATAAATAATATAATAAGCTCCCATTTGATCATATCCTTTTGTTGTTTCTTCATAAAAATCCAGCATGTTGATAAAACATAACCTTCCTCTCCTGAATCCATTATGGCTATTCAGAAAAACTCTTGTACTTGCCATATGCTGCTCAATCTTATCCTTAATAATTCCTTCAATTAATTTTCCTGTGATGCATGTTAAGCTTGCTGGCTTGTAGTTGCTTGGATCTGCCAAGTCACCCTTTTATATAACAGGATAATATTTGCCATTCTCCAGTCCTTCAGAATCCCTAAAAATATGTGTCAAGGGTTTATATATATACTCTCTAGCCTGCTAAAGAATTTGAGGGTAAATATTATATGGTCCTTTTGATTTGATTGATTTCAGCCTATTTAATTTGAGCTGTACTTCTTCTACAATTTCTAAATCACTCAGAACCTCCTTAGTTGTCCCTGTTACCTCTGAGAGGTTATCCACTTCCTTATTTGTGAAGACCTCAGAAAAATCCAAGTTCACAGCATTTGCTATTTCACTGTCTGTATCTTTTAATTCCCCTTTACTATTTCTGAAGCATTTCTCCTCCTCATTGACTGTTCTGTTACTGCTAAAATAGTGAAAGAATCTCTTTGGCTTATCTTTTGCTTTATCAGCTATCTTCCTCTCTGTCTTTTAACCATCCTAATATCCTTCTTAATGGTTGCCCTCATGTTCTCATTCACTTTGAAGTCAATAGTCTTATATGCCTTATACAGCTGCTTTTTCCTTTGCAGATTCTTTTTCAACTCTTTGTTAACCCACTGCAGAGTTTTTTTTTAATTTCCCATTATCTCCAAATTTAGGAGATATGAAATTAGAAATAAATTAAAATAAAATAAATTAGAAATGTATCTACTGCACCTGTCCTGCATTATGTGTAAAACATTTTTAAACCTGTTCCACTGCTCCTTGACACTTAAAAGCTTATCCCTATCCTCTTTAGACTTTGCCACATCTGCTCAAAATTTGCCCTACCAAAGTTAAACTTAACAATTTTAGTCTTTGCATCCACACTTTTAGAAAACACTGCCAACTGTCTCTGAAATAAACCTGCACTTCAGTCCCCCTAATGATTGAGTCCCCAACTATCACTACCTTTCTTTTTCTGGTAAGGTTTTGGGAAGGATTGTTGGGACTCCTCATCCCTGCCTACCACCTCAGAATCATCTAAGACACGTCCTGCTCAGAACCGGAAAATGGTTTGACACTTCTAATTTTGGAGTTGATGCTTTCTTTATGCCTTGTGAATATGCCCCACCTATCTCTACTTGTCTGGTCTGGAATCTCCACCTGCACCCCCTTAGAGGTGCACGCTATCTCTCTTAAGGACATCTGTGCCAGATACTCCAATTCTCTTCTACAACACAGGCGAGCCAACCCCTCCTCCAGTTCAGTGACTCTGTGCTTGAGGTGCTTTTTCATTTGGTATCTCCTGCAGATGTAGCCACCATAGACGACTGGTTCCTCCAAGCCATCATCTAAAAAGTCCAACATCCAACTGGACTTGCATTGCACTGTCCTCATTATTAAAATTTGATTTAAGTTTTTCTTTTATTTAATTAAAATTAAGAGATTTAACTTAAACTAAGGAGTAGAAAAGGACTTGTACCAATTGACTAGAGAGAGGGACCGAGCTGAGAAAGATGTGCAGTAGGTTAGGGTCATAAAGGATAAAGATGGAAACATACTCACAAGCAAGTAGAGTGTGTTGAGTAGATGGAAAGAGTACTTTTAGAAGCTGATGGATAAAGAGAATGAGAGAGAGAAGAGGTTGGATGATGTGGTGATATCGAATCAGGAAGTGCAACAGATTAGCAAGGAGGAAGTAAGCGCAGCTATGAAGTGCATGAAGAATGGAAAGGCAGTTGATCCAGATGACATACCAGTGGAAACATGGAGATGTTTAGGAGAGATGACTGGAGTTTTTAACCAGACTGTTTAATGGAATCTTGGGAAGTGAGAGGATGCCTGAGGAGAGGAGAAGTGTACCGATTTTAAAGAATAAGGGAGATGTGCAGAGCTGTAGTAACTACTATAAAATTGATGAGCCACAGAATGAAGTTATGGGAAAGAATAGTGAAAGCTAGGTTAAGAAGGGAGTTGATGATTAGTGAGCAGTAGTATGATTTCATGCCAGGAAAGAGCACTATAGATGCAATATTTGCTCTGAAGTGTAGAAGGAAAATTTTTATATTAACATAGATAATAGCAAATTAACATATAGAGCCATAACAAGTAATTAAAAGCTTCTAAAATATTAAGATTAAGCAAATAAGATAGGTCTAGCAAATAGTTAACTAAAAAATCAGTTATATTGCATTATTTTTTAGGCTTATAGTAAAATTTCCATAGTAAGAAAAGAACAGCAAATTGATACACTGAAACCAGTTTTGGACAGGATAAGAGTTTGAGAACACCTGTGATTCAAGGCTAGGAAGCGATAACACAGAGAAGATGCCTCTGAAAGGCTCGTATCAAAAAGCAGCTGGGCTGATGAATCAACGGAAAGGCAACAAAAGGCTTTTGCTGTAAGCAGGGTCACGCTGACATAATGCATGAAGAGAAAATCTTAGTAAATTCAGGCATTACCAAAAATACTAGAAGAATATATTAGCAATTAAATTTAGTGTAGAAATTAAGACAAATCAAACATGCCAAGCAATAATTAAATGAAAGCACATACTATATTTCTTTTTAATTAAAGCTTAAGCTTCAGGTCACTATTATAAAAAGTCTGGAAGGTTTAAGAGAGCAAATGATGAGATGAAACCCATATATGGAATTGAGGCTTTGTTCAGTTAGAGAAAATGGGAACAGCATAGAAAAATAACAAATTCCACGAGGGGGCCAGTGATAGGAAAAGTAAGGAGATAATAAGGTTTCCCATGGAAACTCAAGGTTCGGCCGGACAGGAGTAGAAGGGAGTCAGAGAAGATGGGCAAGAGAGCTCATTATAGCGAGGTCAGAAAAGATAGGAAATGACATAAGAAAAGCCCAAACATGGTAAGAGGAAGCCATCCACCCAGTCTTAGACCAATCAAAATAAGCCGAACAGACACCAAGAGGAATAATGGACAGTAAAACCAGGTGCAGAATGAGCTAATTGAACAAGGTAAAAATGATAAGAAATTGTTATAAAAACTTCAATTGCTGTAATGTTCGGGGCTCAATCTCATTCGGCCGAATTGGGTTGAGTCTGTGTGGTTGATTTATTACAATAAAGCCTTAAAACTCTGTCTGTCTATCTCGAGTCCTAATTGCCTTTATTTTTAGGTAAAAAGCCTTCTGATGATGAATTTTTCGCCACGACAGATGGTGTTGATGAAGAAGTTTGGAGAAGGCCAGAAGGAGCTACATTGCATCTTTGTGGACCTAGAAAAAACAAATGATAGGGTGCCTCGAGAGGAGTTCTGGTAGTGTATGAGGAAGTTGGGAGTGGCAGAGAAGTACATAAGAGTTGTATAGGATATGTAAGAGGAAAGTGTGACAGCGGTGAGGTCTGGATGCATTCAATGTGGACGTGAGATTACATCAGGGATTGGCTATAAGCCATTTCCTATTTGCAATGGTGATGGAAAGCTTGATAGATGAGATTAGACAGGAATCCCCATGAACTATGATGTTTGCTGATGACACTGTAATCTGTAGCGAGAGTAGGGAGCAGGTTGAGGAGATATGCTCTAGAGAGGAGAGGAATAAAGGCCAGTAGGAACAACACAGAATACATGTGTGTAAATGAGAGGGAGGTCAGTGGAATGGTGAGGATGAAGGGAGTAGAGTTGATGAAGGTGGATAAGTTTAAATACCTGGGATCAACAGTATAGAGTAACAGGGATTGTGGAAGAGAGGTGAAAAAGAGAGTGCAGGCAGGGTGGAATGGGTGAAGAAGAGTGTCAACAGTAATTTGTGACAGACGGTTATCAGCAAAAGTAAAAGAAAAAGTTTATCTATAGGATGGTAATGAGACCTGCTGGGTTGGAGACAGTGGCACTGACCAGAAAACAGGAGACAGAGCTGGAGGTGGCAGAGTTAAAGATGATAAGATTTGCACTGGGTGTGACGAGGATGGACAGGATTAGAAATGAGTACAGTAGAGGGTTTGCTCTGGTTGGATGATTTGGAGACAAAGTCAGAGAGGTGATATTGTGTTGGCTTGGATATGTTCAGAAGAGAGATGCTGGGTATATATGGCGTTATTTCAGTGCCACTATTCTGAGCACACGTAAAAAAATATTGAGCGCACATAAAAAAAGATTGCAAGTGCAAGTGTTGCATTTTGAAGAGAAATTTATTTTGAGCGTACAAAAGCTGAATTTGAGTGAACAAAATTCATTGCTGCGTGCAAAAAATGTATTTCAGTGTTTGCGCTTATCCATATACACACACACAATAGCACCCCCTCTCGCTCAGTTTTTTCATTTGCGCTTGCTCGCAATGTGTTGCTTGCGCTCACAACATTCTCTGCTGCGAGCGCTCAACTCTCTGTACACCGTTATAAGTGTGCCACAAAACCAACCAATCACAGACTTGGTTTCAAAAATTCTGATTGGCTCTTACGGTTTTCAATCAGCTGCTGTTCAGTATTCGACGACATAAAAGAGAGCTACTCAAATATAATTTGGAGAGTCAGTTGGCATGGTTGTATAATGCAACTACATTATACTACACCAACGATAGTCTTAACAAATAATATATTTTAAAATAAAATAATTAAAGATATTATCCGCAAATTGGGGTTTAATTGAGTTTAGCTGGATTTAGCTACATTTCGGACTGTTTCCGGAATGCAGCAGCTAGCGAGCTGATTGGAGACCGTAAGAGCCAATCAGAATTTTTGAAACCAAGTCTGTGATTGGTTGGTTTTGTGGCACACTTATAACGGTGTACAGAGAGTTGAGCGCTCGCAGCAGAGAATGTTGTGAGCGCAAGCAACACATTGCGAGCAAGCGCAAATGAAAAAACTGAGCGAGAGGGGGTGCTATTGTGTGTGTGTATATGGATAAGTGCAAACACTGAAATACATTTTTTGCACGCAGCAATGAATTTTGTTCACTCAAATTCAGCTTTTGTACGCTCAAAATAAATTTCTCCTCAAAATGCAACACTTGCACTTGCAATATTTTTTTACGTGCGCTCAGAATAGTGGCACTGAAATAACGCCATAGGTATATATAGAAAAGAATGCTAAGGATAGAGCTGCCAGGCAAGAGAAAAAGAGGAAGGCCTAAGAGAAGGTTTATGGATGTGGTGAGAGAGGGCATGCAGGTGATGGGTGTGGCAGAGCAAGTTGTAGAGGACAGCTAGATATGGAAAAAGATGATCCATTGTGGCAACTCCTAATGGGAGCAGCCAAAAGTTGAAGAAGAAGTGAGTAGAAGAAAAGGTAAAACTAAAAAAATGTAAGTCAAAAAATTAGATTATAGAACTGCTACAGCTATTTTACACCTTCTGGCCCCTGAAGCTCTTGTAATATTCTCCCTCTCAACTGCCAGCTGTTTGTCCGTCTATGAGGTAACTTTACTTTTCTCTGTCTACTCTCCTAACGTTGCTCACCTCTTATTCCTTACTTAAAAGCTCTCCACTCACACTGTTTGTATTCCCCTGTATTAATGAACCCTTATGCTGTTGCCCACTTAACTGTTCTACCTCCAGACTGCTAAGAACTTTTCAATCTAAAATAAATAAATAAACAAAACTTGCTTAGTGAATATTTACTCCTCGTTAAGGAAGACTTGGCTCTAAGGAAGATGAGCAGGCCAAAATCTCACATAGCCAGCAAGATGAGAAGATTTGATCTTTGAAAGGCTGTGTTGCAAAATTAGGCAAAACTAATTAAATTGGAAGACAGAAACCAATCACAATAATGTATGCATTACTGGGATCAAAGACAATTTGGAGGGCAGCAGTCCATCTGAATTTTTGAATTAGCTATGGTCAGCAGTATTCTCCTCGTTACATGGACTCAATTTGTTCATTAAGAGGTGCTTCCCCCATCAAAACTCTTCTTGCCTGAGACTGTTAATAGTAAAATTCCTCAACTACAATGACCACCTGGCTGTTCTAAAAGAAGCAAAGACACAGCACAGCTCAGCATAGCAAAGTTTTCTTGCATGGCTGCACTGTTTTTCTTCTTTTTATCCTTTCTCTTAATTCTCTGATACATCGATGATATCACCATAGCCTCTTTGATAGTTCAGGGTCTCAGGTTGAACACAAAGAGATCAAGTATTCTTAATTAATTGTGGTGCAGGAAAGTTGCCTTCCTCATTTGCGGTCTAGAGTTGTATGCATCTCGTCTTGGAAATAAGCACTATCGAGTATTTGCCTTGTCTTGCACCCTTTCTAAAAAAAAGGTTGGCTAACCTCATATGAAAACAGCAAGGGTCAGTTTTGCAATTTACTAATTCAACTCATGGAAAGAAAATTGTGCTAACTATGCTCCCATCCCTTAAGGTTCTGGTTTTTTCCCTTCTCTAACTAAGTAACTAACTATTCTTGGCATGTTTGCAAATTCTGACACAAACCCATTAATAGATAAGGTACACTTTGAAATTTTGTATCTGACTTAAAGCTCATGTGGCAAATTCACATAAACTATGAATGTGAAAAAATCTAGACTGGAAAAACACTCAGCTTGTCTATTAACAAAAGTGCAGATTTAAAAGTTCAGATAATGTACTAGACAATAAAATTAATGGATATGTATAAAAAATAAATTTCATGGTAAAATAAAAATTTATACAGAGGGCTCCTGCAGACATTGAGCTACTGCATATGCTGTTTAGTATATCCATCACCTATTATTTGGGACTATTTTGCACCATAAAACTTTTCATTTGTAGGAATATGTCACTGATTCTGAAAAATTAAAGAAATATATTACACAAGAACACAATTATGAATAATTTTTTTTTTCATTCGCTGCTATCCACCAGAAAATATCTTCCTTTGATCGATTCTTGGCATTAAAGGGAGTGTGGCAACCAGACCATCAAATGTTCCATTAAACATTGCAATATTTTATTGTATTTCCATAAGTAAAAATAAATTCAGAACTATGAAGTATTAATGACAAAAAAGGAAATATGTCAGTGAGATTTATCTGTACTATACAGTAGAAAAGAAATTTAAGTAAAAAAAAAATAAATTGATCACATGCAACACTCTGTATAGGTTAGGTTTTATGAGCGGCTTGCCATGTAAGTTCATAGCTGCTCCAGTTAGCTATTGATGGAGCTCCACATGAAGTGTTTAAAGTTTTTCTGGAGGAGATGATGAAAATCCTAATAATCGTGCTTATCACTCCTCCTCCTCCTCATCTTCCAATGAAAAAGTAGTCCACCTCAAAGACAAAGTTATATATTGTTAAACATAAATATGACATTGTAGTAATAACACAATGAGATCTGACTGCATCCAAGGGATGGGCTATAAGCAGATACATTTTATGTAGCAAAGGTGGAAAAGATTGAAAAGGTGGAGGAGTGACGCTAGCAAAGGCAGAAAAGATTGAAATGGTGGAGGATTGACCATAGACATAAAAGTGAATTTAACTATGATACTCCTTCACACAAGAGATGAGCCATATCATAATAAGATTATCTGGATGGGAACAGCAATCTATAGGAATAAAACCATATCATTGGAAGTATAACAGGACAAAAAACAGAAATAACTGTGCCCATAAACAACTTTGTAATAGCATAAAGAAAAATTTTTTTTAAAGTATATATTTTCATAACAGTTATTTAATTACCCAAGTATATTATGTACTGGGTAATTTATGCATCTGCAGAACAGTACCAGTAATGGAGATTTTTTTTTTAAATAAATTATACAACTCAAAATTATATATCGAGCACATCTGTCTCGACTAAAACTCTCCAAAATGTTTCCAGGGCATGATCCAACCTGCGAACGTTGCAACCAAGTCCCAGCCTCACTGGGTCACATGTTCTGGGCCTGCACCAAATTAACATTATTCTGGACAAAAATTTTTAATTACCTCTCAGACAGTCTTGGACTCACAATCCCTCCTAACCCATTAACAGCTGTGTTTGGGGTTCTTCCATAGGGGTTTAAAGTGGAGAAGGACAAACAAATTGTGATTGCATTCACTACACATTTGGCACGCAGACTTATTCTGATAAACTGGAAGAACCCAAACTCTCCTCTTTTAAGTCAGTGGGAAACCGATCTGTTATATTATTTGAAATTGGAAAAAATCAAATACTCAGTTAGAGGATCTGTACAGACTTTTTTCAAAACATGGCAGGATCTAATCAGTAATATTTTTAAATAAGTTTATAAAGCACAGAGAATTTATTAATTTAGGTATGTTTACGCCATTTGGCTTGCTCTCTCTCTCAGGGGTGGGGATCGATCTGTTCTTACCTCAATTCTTCTTTTTGTAAAAACTTGATTGCTTTGTATGGCTTGTAATAAAATTAATAAAAAATAAAAATACTAAAGTAAAAAATAAATAAATAAATTATTATGTCATAGTACTAGGAAGTGTGGAACTCTCTTTTGACTTAGTATGCCATTGTTCTGTCCCACATCTTGTTAGTTCAGACTGTTATTTGTTGAACTGTGCTCCCCCTTCATCTTGTCATTTATTAACACACCAGTCAGTCATGTTCCACACTCATAGTGGTGCTATAAAAGTCTATGAAACTCACGTAAAGCACGTAGGTCACATAATAAACATTCTTTATTGTCTTTGATTGTACACCTGTATATACCTGTATGTTTCTTTTGTATTTATTTCAGTTTACAACGAGGTACTTCCAGTAAAGTTCACTCAAATATTTTGGTCTATTTTTTTAACATGACATTTGATACTATATTATGGTTTAGATTTTTGGTTGTCTTTTGATCATTCTTACACCTCATCTTGTTCTGAACCTTCTTTTCTTAGGCTAGGATGTCTTTGGGACAAACCTTAATCTGCTCACGACGGCTCATAGTAACCAATTTAAGAATGCAATGAGCAATGTCATACCAAGGTGAAAAGACTAAAAACAAATAAATCAGTCCTCAGAGGAACTAATGATTGCACTCTACACATAAGACTTTGAATTGTACTTATACAAAGGTCAAAAGGGCGAAATGCTTTAAATCTGAAAGCTTTAAAAGTGGTGTCAAGTCGACCCTGCTAGCTAAGTATGTCTTATAAAAGATAGAAAAACAGTTGTCTATAACGTATTTGTTAAAGTAAAGACAGCTTATGTTTAGACAGAGCACATAATTATATTTATGTATCTTGACTTTAACAAAACCATTAATACTATTAAATGCCTTTTTAATCTAGTACTAAAACTGTTTTTATCAATTTACTTTTTTCCAACACATGCAGTATTAATGATGTATTCTGCAATTCAATTCAATTCTGGAATTGATTTACTAGTTTTCCTAAAAAACTAAATACAGATATAGTTATAAACTTTTTGTGTGAATCCTAAAAAAATAAATATCTCAATCTAATCTTAACTTTTACGGACAGTTCTAAATGGCATGTAAATACGGCGATTCATAAGCAATATGAAGAGCTTTGTTTTTATGGCAAGCCTTCCTCTGGTCAGACAGTTTGCTAGAATTTCCCTGGCACAAGGAAGACTACATGAGGTACAGAAGTACAGGATATTTCATTTGCTGCTGTAAATGATTTGTGATTCTGTGATGTCCCATTATTTTCCTGTCAGAGCCATCACTATCTGCCAGTTTTACTAGTTTATGCACTTTAATTATATGTCAAGATTTCTTGTGAGGCAGTGATATAGTGAGTAAAAAGGTCAGAGCAGAAGTTGGCAACTTTAACTTGAAAATAGTACAACAGACCATGAAAAATTGCAAAACATATATGGTTAAGAGTAACTTAATTCCACAAATGCACAAGAAGAATAGGTACAATTTACAGTGCCTGCATATCAAGAATACAGAATAATGCAACAGAATCAAGAGAGAACTGCAGGACCTCAAAATGAAATATAAATCTAATCTTTTTTAAAGGTTTTGCATTCTTTGCAGAAATACAATATATGATTTGTATTCACAAGTACAGGAATAGAGCAATATGGGATCAGCAGTAATATCTTTCATGCTTTTCACTCCAAAACCATAACGATACAGCACCTCCTAGAGGATTGTCTAACCCCAAATAAAGTAGCTGCAACATGTTACGTTTTGCAAAAATATAGGGCTTCATTAACAGAATATGCTGAAGTGATGTAAATAGCTAGTTACAAAGGTTCAAAAGTTCAGACTGTAATAGTAAATGAACATTTTATATTTTTCTACTATTATACCTGTTATAATCTGTATTCTAGAACACCAGGGCAACATCAGCATATTCAGGCATGGAATTATGCAAGATATTTGATCTTTTTCTTTTTTTTTTTGTTGTTTTTATGGACAATAAATACGATGTGCAATTAAGCAAAGGAGCTGTTTGAAGTCACAAGCTAAACATGGTGGCCTGCGGTGGACTTAATGAGCTAAATAACCTTTTTTTTTTCCTGTGAGACAAGTGCTGATTGCGCCCACAGATATAATTATGATGTGAGATCAGTTCCACTTTCTTTAGCCAGCCATGATGTCCTAGATTGATCACATTTGATTTTAATTGTGGGTTCCTGGAATTTTTCAAACCTATGGAGTATTTTATGTCCTTATTTAAGTGCTGATCACAACACCATGCTTTATACAGTTATATATTTTCAAATGGATATTTTATATACAGTACTTGTAGCAGCTGAAATGAGTTTCCTCCGCAGGGTGTCTGTGCTTTCCCTTAAAGATAGGGTGAGAAGCTCAGTCATCCGGGAGGGGCTCAGAGTAGAGCCACTGCTCCTCCGCATCGAGTGGAGTCAGATGAGGTGGCTCGGGCATCTGATTAGGATGCCACCTGGACGCCTCCCTGGTGAGGTGTTCTGGGGACGTCCAACCGGGAGGAGGCACTGGGGAAGACCCAGGACACGCTGGAGGGACTATGTCTCCCGGCTGGCCTGGGAACGCCTTGGGAACAGCTGGTAGAAGTGGCCGGGGAGAGGGAAGTCTGGTCATCTCTGCTCAAGCTGCTGCCCCCGCGACCCGATAAGTGGAAGAGGATGGATGGATGGATACTTGTAGCAACTTTCACACCAAATACTCTCAAGAAGATGATTTATAGAACAAATAAGAATTCATAATCAAGCAACACAATAGCACAAACTAGGATACACATTAAGACAAATGCAAAACACAAGATTTGCATCAAACTTTTTTATAATAAATTTTGATTTAACAGGAAAAGTCTGCAACTTAATCTGTGGTTAATATGAACCATCCTGCTTGCTACAATCCATTTCCTAGAAAACATGTGCAGCTCAGAATGGTTTTGTGCAGTGACATATATTTTAAAGAACAGAATCTTATTGATGAATAATTAATTAATTAATGTGTTAAATATGTATTTCCAGCCATTGAGGTCCTCAAAGATGCCATCCAAGGTGTGGCAGTGATCATTCGGTCAGTGAAGAATGAAAAAAATGGCTAAGACTGGTACGAGAAGGGGATAGACGCTTAAGGCTGTTGGGGCTCACAGTGATTATGTAGATAAATAAGATGTGTGCAAATTAATCCTGCGAATTGTGAATGAACAGGTGACCTGGGATTTGCCTGGCCCATTAGAGGATAACATGGCCCAGGACTGCAGGGACCCTTGAGGCTGCAAGGTGAATTCTGGAAGGATGACCAATGGAGTTCAAAGGGGTTTTCCAGATCTTAGTAGTGATCCGTAGGACATATCCAGAAGTTGTGCCTAGCTTGGGCTTAAAAGCTCCTTCCAGGTACTCATGAATTGAGCTTAACATGAGATCTGTTAGTGGCAAGAGGTCAGTTGATATGAGAAGGAGAGGTTGTGTTATAAGAGTTTCTGGTATTACTTTGGTACTTTAGGGACACCACCTGTTGAAGAGTGGCAAATACTGTCAAGGAAATCCCATTTTGCTGACAGGTTTTTATTTCTTTTTTTATATATATATTTTTGCCCTTTTTCCTTGCATTTGGGTTTTGAGATGGCTTGCGATTATCGCTATCTTCTATCTGTGTTGGGCTTGTATATTCTGTGAATGGTTTTCTCCCAACATACTTTGGTTTCTCTGTTCCTCCCGGATTTATAGGTATAGCCTTAGCAACCTGCAAACATGTAATGGAAAGCACAAGTTTGGGAAATGAGTGACCTGACATACTTGATTCAATTTTCTTATCATTTTTTAGTTTAGAGTTTTTGACTACTCATGTCAAGAAACTTTCAAAATTACCCCAACTTGCTGCTACCTCAGGAAATGCCACCTTTTTTGTCATATCCCTGCAGATCTCCCCTTGATCAGCAACGGATATCATACTCTCCATGTTCACAAAGCCCAGCAAAACTTTAAGTGGCAAAATTGGTATAACCTGTATGGATGGGCACAGTCCAAAACAGTTCTAGAAAAGCCAAAGGAAAAAGAGGAGCCATAACAAAGTGAGCAACAGTTTCATTAACACTTTTTATATACCGTTTATACTCGTGGATAGGTTCTCCCGCAGATAAGTCAGGACTTGATTTTACAGTATAATTTCTGGTATTTTTGAATGTCACTCGTATAAGTTGAAAGCGGAAAACTCACACTATTGGTACAAGAGATTATGATATGCTAATGCCCACCTGAGACAGTAACCACGGAGCACACTGCCTTTTTTTTCTATGTGGGTGCGGCAATGTGCTGTATCAGTGTGTGCTTCTAACCTCTCTCTCTCTCTCTCTATTGTGCCTACGTGATCACACGGTAATACCCAAACTATTCCGAAGCAATGTTTGCACTGTTTTGTGTTTTTTGTATCTCACACCCTGATACACCTTTTTCGTAAGAGGATCCCTTGTCTACAATGGTGCATTCGATCAGAATAAAATATGAAGCTGGTTTTAAAGTTGTTGAAGTGGCAAAAGAAAGTGGTTACTGCACTGCTGCAACAAAATTCAATGCGTCTGAGAAACTGGTGCAAGATTGGAGGAGGCAAGAAGATGTAAAAAAAAACTGAACTGTTGCATTTTTAAATGGGCGTACAAGTCAGGGTCTGATTTTATGAACGATTTTTTGGGTTTCAAGACCCAACTTATACATGAGAATATACGGTACGTTTTTGTTTATTTTGTGACTTTTAAATGTCAGGATTCCATTGCTGAGGTTTATCTTTCATTTTAGATTTAGATTTACAAAATTTATTTTAATCCTCATTTTGTTTTTCTTTGTCTATACAACACAGGTTAGAAGTAGGGAATTCATTCCTGGATGGGTTTATCCATTCCCGGGAAATCAGGAACCCCGCACATCATTCCCGGGAAACCCGGGCACCCGGGATGACACAGTGTACGGGCATCTCACATGTGAATGGTTTTAGAACGACACTTATTTTTAATAAAACTACTGCAATATGTTGACACAAATAACAGACTAACCTTAAAAGTAGTTCATGCTGTCATACAAGTACATGTATCTTTAGTTGCGGTAATAACTGCGTAGAAAGCACAACGTGTCCAGCGTGTGGTCGTCCAAGTGAGAGCGAACCTTCGTGCAGAATATGGCAGCCGCTGAGAAAGCACGCTCTGCCTCCACTGAAGTAGGCGACACAGTCATCAGATACTGGTAGACTTGTTCTAAACAACGGCCGCACTTGCTGTTGCATTGAAACACCGCCATTTCAGCTTTTACTGATGCATCCAGTTTCTTGTCATCATTCTGTGATGGCAAGTTTCTTGGCACAGATAATGCGGATGCAACAGACTGACACATTGTAAATTCAAGTTGCTGTTCAAAGCTGTTGTCTGATGAAGTGCAAGCTGCAGCAATGGTGCAACCTTCTTCCAGTTTTATGGATGTTGCAGCCGCTGCCGAACTACTGTGTCAGTTTGTTCAAGTCGTGTTACCAGACGACAAACAAATTTTTGGATGACGTCATTAGATGGTACTGAGAACATGTCTGTAGTAGCCGTCTTTCATGCAGAAGCTGTATGCAGATACTGGAGAACAGCTGCATGTAATCCTTGTCTTTATTCTAGACTCAAGAACATCTACCAGAGTCTTTGCAAGTTCTGAGCTCTGCTTCTGTAGCTGGACAATGCAGAACTTCAGAACTTCAGAGCCGCTTCTGCACTGATCAGATTTGTTTCACGCCTGCACAGTGCATTAACTACAAGCTTCAACGGTTCCAAACAGGACACCATTTCACTGATAACTGTGAAGTCTGCGTCAGTTAAGTGTAAGTTTTGCCCCAGATCAATCAGTGCCTTCTGTATTGGACCCTGTAATTGCAGAAATCTGCTCAACATATCAACCACACTGTTTCACCTTGTCCTGAAGTCTAGCAGGAGACCGATTTATTTGCTGAATTCACTCTTCACATACGGCTGAAGTATGCTGTCATTCTTCGTTGGTGATCATCTAAAAATCTTGACGAACCTTGTTAACAACATCGTCATATAATTCATCTGACAATTCCCCAAGAACATTGTACAGTAGCTGTCATCAACAACTTCTAGACCTTGTTCACCATCATGACTCTCAAGTATATCATCCTCATTGTCGTCGCTGTTGTCAGTGTTGCAATGAGACGGCTCGGGCTCAGCTGTAGCAGTAGTAGCAGGCGCAGAACGACCAATGCGGCGATACAGCACATCTAGCACTGCCAGCTGGATACAGTGCGCATAACATAATTGATGCTCAATTTCCAGTAGTCTTCCAACCTTTGTCATGACACTGGCACCGTCTGCACAGATGCCTACTACGTCACTGATAAGACTGAGCTCAAATTCTGCCAGTTTACTCTGCAGTAAGTCAATGCACTTCTCTGCCGGCATCGAGCCATGGACTCTGATTAATCCAAGGTTCCAATACTTCGGACCTTGTTCATGGACATTTACATTCATATATCGTTAATTTCTAGTGGAAGTCCATTCATCATAAGTTATACTAAAGCGCTGACCCTGATTCTTCTTGTTAGCCATCTCTTCTGATACCAGCAATCGGATCGTTTGACCGTGATCCATTACCAGACGCTTCACAGTTTCAGCAGAATTCGGCAAATTTCTGAAACCAAGTTCAGACAGTGCTTTGCGTAAATCAGCTGATAAAACGAATATTCGAAACGGAAGTACATCTCGAACCGTCATTCATGCTAATACTGCCTGCAATGTACTTTTGTTCTTGTTCTGCAGATATTTCGTCATTGGCCCCACTGCTATGCGCTTGGACGTTGTTGATGTATCGTCATCGTCATCTGGTTTTCGTTTCATAACAGTTATTTGAACTCTTCTCAGATGCTCATGTAATCCCTTTGTCGAGCCACCAGCTGTTTTCAAAATAGTTTTGCACAGTTTACACTCAGCCGACTGGCCTAGCTTTTCGCGCAAAAAATGCTGCCAAACTCCGTTGTTTTTAAACTTGACAAACTTGGTAATTTCTATGAGGCTTTTCAACTACTGACTGGACCTGAGTTCTGCTCCAGTTGGAAAGTTGACTCCAGCCTGTACAGTCAACAGCACGTGCCACAGACGTCGATGAAGTCTGCCCCGTAACGGCATTCGTGAGCTGCAGAGTGTGGAGCGGACTCCTCCCAGTCCACCATGCTCAGTCAGCCGGGAGACTGACTGCTGCTGGTCTGTTGTTGAATGAATTAATGAGCAATACACTGCACCGTGGGCCAAAAATCCGTGCCACTTAATTATTTTCAACTATAACTCTGTTATTTCTTGATCGATTTTTACACTTTTACACGCTATATATGCGAGCTTGGCCATCCCCATTTTCCCAGGAATCACAGCAGTTTCACAAAAATGTCCGGGAATTGGATTTCCTAGTTAGAAGCATCAATTTTGTCACAATACGTCAAAAGGGTGACACTATAAATTAGCAGTGGTCACAGCATGTTATCCCTCAATGAATACACAATCAGCAAAAGTTCTGTTAGTGCAGTTAGCTTCTTTTTAAAGTATGGACTGCATTGACTTTTATTTTTTTGATTATTGATTAACATCATGTTCTTTTGGTCCTGATTGGAGGAGAAAGCTCCACATGAAGTGAGGTCATCTGTGGATTCTCTCAGGGGTTTTCCATAGACTGTTACTTTTTCTGGATTATATTAATTACATAGATTAGTGTAGTTAGTAAACTTGTGAAATTTACAAATGACACTCAGATTGAAGGAATGGCAGACACTGAGGAGGCAGCAAAAATAATTAAAAAGGTCTGGACAAGTTTCTGAACTAGGTGAACACCTGGAAAATGCAGTTTAATATAGAAAAGTGAAAAGTGCTACACATGGACAACAGTAGCATCAGTTATATATACAAGAGGAGAGACACTGCCATACAAGAAGAAACCTTTGCCTAACCTAACCAAAACTCTGAAAAGAACTTAGTAGTTTATGTTGACACAGTGTATTCATTGTCTGAGCAATGTGCAGGAGTAACTAAAAAGGCAAATACAATGTTAGGTTACATTAAAAACTGTTATATATAAATCAATAGACATTCTGCTTAGACTATATTATGCACAAGTGAAACTGCATCTGGAGCATCATGTACAGTTTTCATCACCACACTACAAAAAGTACATGAAGCTGTAAAGAGCAGAGCAACCAAGTACCAGGACTTAAGGACAAGCATTGGAGACCGTGTGATGATCTAATCCAGGACTTTAAAATCCTCAACGGCCTGTTTGTAAAGCAGATCCAGCAGAATTCTTTCATTTTCAGGGTGATTCACATATATGAGGACATCAGTGAAAACTAAGTGGAAGTGCATTTACGACTGAAGGCAGGAAGCACTTCTTTACACAAAGAGTTGTGAGAATCTGGAACAAACTACTGAGACATGTAGTTGAAGCAAACCCTTGACAACCTTAAAGAAAAATTATGGATATGATATTGTAACAGCTTAGATATTTATTAAACAAACAAGCTCAATGGACTGAATGGTCTTCTCTTGTTTGTCAGATTTCTTATGTTCTATGCTCTATCCTATGTTTTAATTTCTTGGTTTTGACATTTTGCTTTGCATGACTAAACCACCATATTTATTAACCATCTCATGGTTAAGGTTTATTTCTCTCAATAATCCTCATGAACATACTGTGCCTTGATATGAAATCACAATCAATCATTTAAAATAATTTAAAAATGTATTTTATATATCCGTGAGGTACTAAACTTAGCAAGAAACAGACAGGATTGATAAACTACATTCATCCGGAGTTATGTAAGCCAAAACCAGAAACCCTGATGGGTAAACTCCACTTTTATTTTCTCTCCGTCTAGTACTTACCTGCCTCATACCAGTTATAGACAAATAACAAAATAAGATAGGATAAATAATATCAGAGTCAGGCAGGGCATGAAAAGAGAGGTCAGGTGTGGAGATCAGAGAAAAAATTGACATGTCAGAAAACAGAGAGTTTCATGAAATACTGCTTTCGCTCTACCAAAGACACTAGAGCTAGCAGGAGGCAAAGCGAGCATTCTATTGTGGTCGAGTATGTATATGTTTGTTCTTTCCATGAAGATTTAATGATAAACATATACATAAACTCAAAAGATAATATATTGGATATAATATAGTATTCAAATTAGACATTAATGTAAGGCAACTTGGACCCTACAAATTGGCGTATGTGCAAGTGCGTGTGGCCAACAATGGATTGGCAGCTCATTTAGAGTCAGTTCACATTTTCTGCCAACTATTGTTTTGTTAGTGCTTGTAAAACTGAACTGGAGAAAGCAGGTTTGATTATGGGTGGAATTAGAATTTAATAGATTAAAATAAAACAAAACATTCTAAAATCCACTTGACTAAATTCAAGGTCACATGAGACTGATGTCCATGCCCTCAGATATTAGAACATGGCAATTCTGAACCATACACTTCTCTATTACACACTTTACACACAGAGCCAATTGATGATCACAGCTTAACCTAACCCACATGCAAGGCACTTAGAATGTGGAAAGAAAACAGGAGTTCATGACAAAAGACTCAGGCCAAAATGGTGAGAAGATGCAAACTCCACACAGTAAGCAACAGAGTACAAGATTTCAACTTAGGGCAATTACTTCATGAGGCAGTAGCTTAAGCTAAATTACAGATTTAAATAAAAAACATTGTATTTTAAAATAATTTCATCAAAACACTACTAAGGACAAACCAAACTTCTACACTTGGATAACCGATTTCAGAGAGGTTTGGGTGAGGGGCATATGTGTAGTAAAGGGAGCATTTGGCCATGCACAGTGGCATTTCTAGGAGTTGCTGGTATGAGTATCCTGGTTCTCCTTTGGGTTTTCTAGTCCAATGGCCCCCCTTTGCAGGGGGACCTTTTGGAGTTTACAGTTCAATTTGGAGTTTTAAGCTGGGTAGTAGAGGGAGTTCAGGTAGATTGACAATTGCTTGTGGGATTTGGGGAGCAGATGATGATTTCCAGGAGACTCTGCGAGACTTGGGATGTCTCTCATAGTATTAGTTTTGCTCATATGTACCATTTTTAACTTGTTTATTATAACAGTGAGATAAATGTGTTGGTAAAGTCATGCCTTAAAGTGTTAAGCAAACCACTGCATACACAGACAACTTATAAAATCTGCTACAAATGTCTTTTTTCCATCTATTATTTATGTTTTTGATTTGAAATGACCCCAGGAAAGTAAACCAGATTTGTTTCATTACTCTAGGTAGACACTGACCACTGAGTAGCAAATTTCATAAAAGATTTCCTTTCACTTTACTAAAATTGGAGGACAGTATGGTGAGCCTTCAGAAAATATTGGAAGAGAATTTAAACTTCACATGAATGTATTTCTATCTTAAGTGCTTATTTTCCCAGGTTTTGAAATTCATTAGAAATTTCTATTTGTATTTTCTCATTTCATGATATCTTCCATCATTTCCTTCTTAGAAAATGCTTCAATTACTAAAATATAGTAGAGTAGGCGAACTCAATTATAATAAAAGGTTTTAGCTTGCCTCCAGTAACTTTTTATAAGAGAGCTGACAATAGGCTGTTTTATAGTTTGAAGTGTTTGAAATGCATCCTTGATTACAAAATATTTCTGATGTAACTGATATTCTTACCAAGGACAAAGCTTCTTTTCTGAGTGCAGACAAAATTGGGACTCGTCACTGAAAATGACAGCCTTGCAGAAGTGAATCTAGCAATCATCTCAGTAGTGTACTGGAAATGTCACTTAGTGCTGTGTGCTATGAAGAGGATCTTGCTTTGAGAAGCTTTAGTACTATGTCCTATGTTGTAAAGATAATGTATTACTGTTGAGCTTACACCCGAGTAATTCTCTTCAGTGACAGCATGTGTTAGTTTAGTCATTTTAGCAGAGTGTTGATTGTGACTTTGCCCATCCCTGAGAGACAACAGATTTTCCCTTCCTGCCGGTTTTGTACTTGGTTATAATTCAGTCCACAGAAAACAGGGGAATCTTTCCTTTGCTGAAAACCACAATCCATTTTTTTCAGTTTTCTAATATTTCAAATACTCCCAGTCAATCAAAGCCTTTTTTGGCAGCATGATTTCCCACAATCCCAAGATCGCATTTGACCTCACACAGCATCTCCTTTTAAGAAGCAGCACTATGCTGCTTCTGTTTTTGATTTTCTACTTACTGATATTGTCAAGTTTTTTTGTAGACATCCATCTTGCACAAAAAACGTTTATTGACTAAAACTGTTAGGATATGGTGGCATAGCCAATTATTTATGCCTCTTAATTGCTCCCCGTTCAAAACTGGCATGCCTTCCAGAGTCAATTTCCTTGAACTTTAATTGGCAGTTGTGCAGAAATCTTATCAGTTCATTTGCCTTGCAGACTTTTATTCCTTTACCTGCATTGCTTACAAGATTTTCATTTAAATATAATTTACATCTTACAAATAAACTCTGAAAGCAGTAATTTGATGAGAGAGGGGGGCTTGTGATATTTCATTGGCATCATGTCAACATAATTTGAGTCCCAATTTTCATATAATGCGAACCAATTAGCTTTGAGAAAGAGGGAGATAGAAAAGAAAATATCTCACATTGTGCAAAGGCTAACATGTTTACTGTGGTTCATGCAGTGCCTAAAATAAAGCAAAAATAGGCATTACTCTAAAGGTGTTATTCTCAAAGAAGTGACGTTGACAGCGGGCAGCAATTTATTTTATTGAAATCCCCAACGGTATTCTTGTATCATAATGTGACAGACATAATGCACCTACCATAGGTCACTCACCTCCTGGACTTGAACTGGTCAGAAAAATGAGCAAACTACACTGCTAAACTAGAGAGGTGTTCATCCACCCCATGAAGCTACAGTGTGATGAATTGTTCTATCGCTGCGCCACATGGGAAACAAACTTCACTCTTGACTCTATTAGAATACAGTATAGTACAGTCAGTATTGAAATTTATAGTGTATTACAACCATTTAATGGTATAATCGAGTGGCTTAGGCACTCCAAGGCTGCTGGTTGAATTCATCTGTATGACTCACTGTGCATATCCAAGGTACAATTTTACATTTTCATAATTCAGCTTACAGTCACGTGTAGCCTGGAATTCACCCTGGCAACGCTGGGTATAACGTAGAAACCTACCTTGGATGGAACAACTTTTGAGTGGACAACTTCATTCACTCACCCCAAGCTATTTAATAAATTTACATTAAAGTGACATGATTACATTAAAGTAATATGTGCATCATATATACACATTAGGAAATAGATATTTAAGTGTGAACTGCCTAGTTTTCTGAATTTTGTTTTATAGTAAATAAAAATTGGTAATTGTTATATCCATTTATATCTGTTTACAAAATGAATCAACCTTTTAAGGTAAATGTAGTAGCGAATGGCACAAGTACATAGTCAAATGGGAGCAAAGATCAATACAATAATTCCCTAAAGGTTAAGCGAGCAAAATCATGAAAGTTAAATTCCACTGAATGATTGAATGGTCAAATTATAAAAATCTATTTTTAAATAATAATATTCTGTAAATTTTATTTATGAAGAAACCTAACCTTTACTTTTTAATTAAAGTTCTACTGACATTAGGCTCACCCTTAAATAAAATGCTTGCTATGATGTCACTTATTGATGGTGCCATGAGTATGTTTTGTTCCTAATTTTTATCCCCTTTTGCAAATAAAATGATACTTATTTTAGTTTTTGGTATAGCTAAATCCACTCCACGTGTTATTTTTCGATTTGGTTTCATTTTCAAGGAGTTTAAATTTGCATCTTTTTAGAACAATACCTTGGCATGTCGTGGTGTGGTTGCCACCACGGTACTAAAGGATTTAGTATGGTAACTAGCTAACTAAACTAAATGATGTGTGAGTTCAAATTAAAAGAAGTGGGAGTTCAGGGTGACATTTTTAAATGGGTGCAGAATTGGCTCAGACATAGGAAGCAGAGGATGATGGTGCGAGGAACCTCATCAGAACTGGCCAATGTTAAGAGTGGTGTTCCACAGGGGTCAGTGCTGGGGCTGCTGCTGTTTTTAATATATAGAAATGATTTAGATAGGAATATAAATAACAAGCTGGTTAACTTTGCAGATGATACCAAGATAGGTGGATTAGCAGATAATTTGGAATCCATTATATCATTACAGAAGGACTTGGATAGCATACAGAATTGGGCAGATTTGTGGCAGATGAAATTTAATGTCAGTCAATGTAAAGTATTACACATAGGAAGTAAAAATATTAGGTTTGAATTCACAATGGGCGGTCGGAAAATCGAGAGTACACCTTAAGAGAAGGATTTAGGAGTCATAATGGACTCTAAGCTATCAACTTCCCAACAATGTTCAGAAGGCATTAAGAAGACTAACAGAATGTTAGGTTATATAGCAGGATCTGTGGAGTACAAGTCCAAGGAGGTTATGCTCAACCTTTATAATGCACTGGTGAGGCCTCATCTTGAGTACTGTGTGCAGTTTTGGTCTTCAGGCTACAAAAAGGACATAGCAGCAATAGAAAATGTCCAGAGAAGAGCGACTAGGCTGATTCCAGGGCTACAGGGGTTGAATTATGAGGAAAGATTAAAAGTGCTGAGCCTTTACAGTTTAAGCAAAAGAAGATTAAGAAGTGACATGATTGAAGTGTTTAAAATTATGAAAGGAATTAGTACAGTGGATCGAGACTTGTATTTTAAAATGAGTTCATCAAGAACACGGGGACACAGTTGGAAACTTGTTAAGGGTAAATTTCGCACAAACATTAGGAAGTTTTTCTTTACACAAAGAACGATAGACACTTGGAATAAGCTACCAAGTAGTGTGGTAGACAGTAAGATGTTAGGGACTTTCAAAATTCGACTTGATGTTTTCTTGGAGGAAACAAGTGGATAGGACTGGCAAGCTTTTTTGGGCTGAATGGCCTGTTCTCGTCTCGAGTGTTCTAATGTTCTAATGAGAAGGATTTAGGAATCATAGTGGACTCTAAGCTATCGGCTTAGTGTTCAGAAGCCATTAAGAAGGCAAACAGAATATCAGATTATATAGCACGATGTGTGGAGTACAAGTCCAAGGAGGTTCTGCTCAAGCATTATAATGCACTGGTGAGGCATCATCTTGAGTATTGTGTGTAGTTTTGGTCTCCAGGCTACAAGAAGAACATAGCAGCAGTAAAAAAGGTCCAGAGAAGAGCGACTAGGCTGATTCCAAGGCTACAGAGGTTGAGTTATGAGGAAAGATTAAAAGAGCTGAGCCTTTACAGTTTAAGCAAAAGAAGATTAAGAGACATGATGAAGTGTCAAAAATGATAAAGGAAATTAATATAGTGGATCGAGACTGTCATTTTTAAATGAGTTCATCAAAAACATGTGGACACAGTTGTAAACTTGTTAAGGGTAAATTTCACACAAACATTAGGAAGTTTTTATTTACACAAAGAATGATAGACACTTGGAATAAACGTTTAATCACCTCTGCAGCGTGACCATCTAACAGAAATTCACTTTGAAGTTGTCTGAGATGGCTTCACTAAGACACATTTCTCTTCATATTACATATTTAGTATAAGACCTGTGAATCCTTCTTGTTAACAAGTAATGTTACTATCATGTCAATGATACACTGCACAGAGATGAATAACCAATCTCCTGATGTTTAAAAAGTGTTTTGTTACATAAGAATAAATGAGTAAGAGATGCTTTTTGCAGTACCAAAACTAAGTGTTAATGCCTTTCTGGTCCATTTATCATTCCAACTGCTCCACAGAAGGGATGGGTGGACACAAAAAAAAGAAATTTGACAAATGAAAGAACACCATTAAATCCATTTTGTTGTTAGGTCAATTCATAGCTCAGTTGCTCCAATAGTTCATCCAGAAAGTTTTATTATAGTCAAAGAGTGGAAAATGGACAAAAATATTGCAAGGACAGGGAGAGAAAGAGCCAAAGAATTAGACAAAGGAATGGTCAAAATGAACTAGTTAGGGTCTAAACCAAAAAGACTAAAAGAGCAAGCTAATGAAATCAAAGCATACAGCAAAAATCAAAGGTCAAAAAATGGGAAAGCGGAGATGCTGAACTAACTAAGGATCCTTTCCCTAGCCATAGCTGATGAGTGTACTGCCATGGATTGGTTTAAGCTGTCCAAAACGTTTGGATGCCATGTGTTGCACATAATATTTTTTAAAATGGTTGTAATACCATATTTATGTAAAGAACATCATAATCGTGAATTTTCTACATCTTTCTAAATAAATGGAGTGTGCCATTGACATGTTAACACAAGAACATTTCATTTTACTGAATTTGTTTGGAAAAGTGTTTGTCAGTGCTTACATGCTGAATCTTAGTCAGTTTTATTCAAACTTAATGTCAAAAGTCAAAGTCACAGAGTAATTCTGAAATTATATATGTTTTAAAACAATAAAAATAACCAGAGATTTTAACTAAAAAAGACATGAAAGAGCTTAGTGGCATGCTACAGTACAAAAAGATTCAATAAGAGACATTATGTAGGACCCTGACAACTGCCCATTCTGTAGATTTTCAATTATGATTCAATGATCAGATGTCCTTCTTTTTGACTACTTTGTTGCTTTTATGGTGTCACAGAAAAGTATATTACCTCTCAGTGCAATTTCAGTAGAAAGGAGAAGTTACAGAAAAAAAAAATTAAATTGAGCCTTGAAAAGCAACATAAAAATTGCTGTAAAGAGTAGGAAAAGGAAAAGTTTTCTTTTTCATTAGTGGATCTTCTTATTCTAACATAAAATTCAGTTTTTAAATTATATATTGATAGTATTTATTCAGCTAATTTTAATGAAGTCTTATCATGGGCGAAGTGCTCTCTCTGAGGTAACGGATCTGTTAAAAATCCCATAAACACCAGAAGTGATGCCTCTCCACTGGGCCCTTGAGCAAGGCCCTTAACCTGCAATTGATCTGTCTTAGGTATGACATCCAGCCCTGCAAGCAGGTCCTCCAACTTGCGGGGAAAATTTGGGGCATTGGCCCTCCTGCCACTGTAAAAAACCTCACATTGTTCAGCGTCGTGCTGAGATGTCAGCCATTACACGGCTGTACTCGGATCCCAATCCAGGTGGTTCGTCGTGTGGTGAGTGTGGCAATGTGCTGTAACCAGCGCATGCTCCCAACCCTTATAAAGTACAATTTCAATTCTAAGCCTGCCCAACACATTATACCTTCTTATATAAACAGTTTAACTAAGAAAAAAAAAAACAAAATTACATGTAAATTTACTGGACCTAAGCTGGATCCTAAGAGTAATAACAACAAGTCTATGGTCAAAATTCACAAACTGGTCACTTCTGTAGACCCTGCAGTTTTGCAAGAGCCTCCAGCGTCTGAATCACGAGGATGTGATTGATCTCCTTCACCGCACCACCAGTATTGGAGTATCAAGTCCAATGATGTGGTTCAGGGCGCTGGAACCAGGATCCAGCGATTTGCAGCCCCTGACCTTTTGCAAAGTCAAGGAACATGAAGCCTCTTTCATCACAGTCACCAGACCCATGGGGACCAAGACAATCCTCATAGCCAGTCCTGTCAATTCCAGTGGCTGCATTGAAGTCGCCCATGACCAGAGGAGTGTCACCTTGTGGGCGCCCATCAACCACCGAGCAAAGCTGCGAATAAAATGTCTCCCTCACCGAGACAACACTCACCGCGGTCGGAGCATACACTGAGACAACAGATAAGGCACCCAGGGAGTGCCGTAATCTGAGTACCATAATACGCTAGTTGCAAGGAGTGACATCGGATACCATTAGAAGAAGCCAATCCGCTACAGCAACAGCTACTCCCTGAGTATGACAGCCATCAGACCGACCAGACCAATAAAAGGTGTATCCACCTACAGAGATCTGGCCAGTCCCCAGTCTGTGCACCTTAGAGAGTGCCACCACTGAAATGCGGAGTTTACGCAGCTCCTCCAACAGCAGAGGAAGATGATCATCTTGTCGGAGAGACAAGACGTTCCATGCGCCCATCTGTATGGGCCGCCTCAAATTGGGACCCGAGTGCTGCCATGGAGCAGGCAACGCCTCACCACCACACCAGTTCTGAACCCCAACAGACCTGACCCTATTGGCTCCCCAACGGTTTCGACTCTTCTGAGGATGGGGCTCCCAAGGGCTTTCTCCCATCCCCTTCATGATGCGAGCAGCCTTTCTATGGGCGGCTGCAGCAGAGCTACTCCCACGGAGAGCAAAAAGGAGTCCTTTCTGTAATCTCGGAGCTTTGTAAATTTTTTTTTACAGTGGCCGGAGTGCTAATCATGCCAACAACCCCCATGATTTCTGCCGGATGCAGTTTAATGTCATACCCAAGACCAGGATGTATATCTCCTGTATTATTGGAGATAGAGGAACAATGGAGCTAAAAAAATTAATTTGGGACATAATATTCATTTTGATAATGGCAAAAAGAGTATGGAATGTTATATTCCTTATAGTGCAGTTGGTTATTGATTCTTTTGCTCTATTGTCCATAAGGGGGCATACAGTACATGCCTTAAAGAAACCATTCAAACTAAACATGAGTATGTTATCAAGTAATTTGTCATCCATATTGTACTGCCCTGCAGTAAGACAGTAAAAGTTTTACAATAAGGACAGGGAGAAACGCAAAGTCAAAAAGCAAGCCACGAGCAAAAACAAAAGTCAGTCCTACCTATGAAACAAATTGGGAACACATTCAAAAAATAAGGATCAATAGCAAGAGACCAGAAACCAGGAAAACAAAACACAATCAAAAGTTCAAAGTCAAAAAAGCAATAAAAGCATGCATTAACCTGGAAAAAAACAAAAACAACAGTCTTTAACAAAGTGATTCAGAGTTAATCTGCAAACTCAGATAAAACATGGACACACAAACCAACCTTAAAATGCTTGGTCTAATTCAGGCAGGGTCACTACTTCTGAGAAAACACCCCCAAAAACTGGAGGTTGCATCACAGCAACAGGATAAAAAATGGTGTCACCCAAGATGATGGCCTTGCAGTAAAATAAAATACACTTTATGATTTGTTAAAAACATAAAAAATAACCTTAGATTGTGACTATCTGAGTCAGTTGTAGTGTGCTGTGAATAACCCCATGCTGATACTGTCTAAGATATTGAAGACAGGGGTTACTAATACATTAGATTGAGTTGCAGCGATATAATGTATGAGTAACCACATACATATGTTGTGTAGCACTTACCTTAAGAAAGATAAAATTAAAACTTTTGGCTTGGGTGATATGAGTACGCAGAAATGTGAGAGATGATTTTGTATGGAGAAATTAATTTATATTACTTTTCTTCTTGCATAAGCTAGGGCGTGCACACAGGTCACACTGATGGTAGATCTACCCCTGAGTTACAAAGAGACAATTACGCTTCAGATATGATTCTACTTACTTTCCATGGGTTTCTTGGCCTTTTCAGACACTCAAAGTAAATAACATTTACAATAACAACAGCGGCATTTGTTTTGATCTGATGTAGCTTAACAATTGAAAATTATTTTTATTAAGTTTACATGAGGACGGGCTTTTTCCATGTGCTCTGTCCATTTTAAATGGCAGAGATGTGTAGCTGCAAGCCATTAATTTAGAAAGTTTCAGACATTAATTACTGGTGTGCTACCATTACTGGCAGTTTGATGGCCAGCTGTGGAAACCAAAGAGAAACCCAAAATAAACTTGGTATTGATCTTGTTCTGCTATTCACTGCAACAGCACTTAGACCTGAAAATCGTCTCCTCTTAGTACTGTACTACATAGTCTGGTCTTGATCCACAGTTAGTACGGTAAGATATACTGCAACTGACCCTCTGTGTGGTATTACCCTACAATCAATATGTAATTAGCTGCAAAATCTGGTATAATTTGCACAATAAACTTTTGTAAGTCAAATATCATAACACATATTTTGATGCTAAAGGGTGCTTATTTAATTTAGGCAACAGTAAAAGCAAAGCCATGTTGATGTTGGGTTTTAAAACACCAGTTAATACTGATGTTTTCAATACTTGAAAAAGGGAAAAAAAGTATCAGATTCCAAAAACTTTGGTATAAAATTCCAGTGGAAGTCCACCCAAGCCCGGACTTTTACCAGGACTCATACTTGAAAATGTCACTTTTATGTTAAGCAAAGTTAAGGCAATCTAATAATGCCACTTCTTCTGAAGTAATTTTGGAAAGTTGTACTTTGCATGAAAACTCTTCAGTTTCATTAATTGGAGTTTTCAGTTGGTTACCAAACAGATTAACATTAAAATGTCAAAATTTGGTATTAATTATTTTGTGATTATTACACTTGATTTCCTCCTTGTTTATGAAGATGCCACACATGTAGCTGGCATTGATTATAGTTCTTTCTCTTGAACCTGCCATAAAAAGATCTCTTAAAGGGTTTCAACAACTGCTTCAAATTTTAGGTGGGAGAGCATGACATTCCAAGTCCATGCTTGTGAAACAGATGGATCATGGAAACCTGTCACTAGCACATTAAGTTTTATAATTAACCAATCAGAAAAATGTCATAGAAATGTTAAATTTGAGTTGCTTTGTTTACTAAGTTACATACTGAGGCCCCTTTTTTCAGTTAACACAGCTAGTTATTTAAATATATATCATTTTTATAAGAGGTACCAGATGTAGAGTTAAAATCTCTGTTGAAGTCTCAAGGTGAAAATGTTGAATGCTTTAAACCATGATAGAGAGCATATTGTGTCACAGAAATGCTGAATGATTATAGTGTGCAGGTAATGCTGCTGTGAGGTTCTTCTTCACGCACCATCAACATTGAATGAATTTTTCCCACTCTTTTCTGGAAGAGTAACGCTTATATAATTTTTTCCTCTTATATTAATTTCTAGCTAAGTGACTTGAAACAATACACTAATTCATAATTGAAGTCACACAAATGTTGCTCAAATTTCCTAATGCTTTTCAACAGGAGATTTATGACAAATGTATTCTTTTTTTATTTAATTTCATTTTTTTATTACGATTTTGATATACTTTATTTATCCCTGAATGAAAATGATCTTTTTGCATAACCTTTGGTGGGTCAGAGTGCAAGGTCAGCCATTATATAGGGCCCTGGAGCAATTTTCAAGTTAAGGGCCATGCTTAAGAGCCCAATGGAGTAGAATCCCTTCTGGCAGTAACGAGATTTGAACCGGCAACCTTCCAAATATCAGCTCAGATCCTTAGCCTCAGAAACACCATTCAAGGTATCTTAACAAAAATGTAACTTTCCTGACAAATGTTCTTGAATAATAAGTGTGACAAACCTCAACAAACTTGGTCCACTGGGATCAGAGTTGTTTCATGTGAAAACACAGAAAGACAAATAGACATGATGATTGTAGTTGGTGCTTTTCACATTACATGCAAATACACCTAAAAAATGAGTTAGTGTCTCTGCTTCCACTTCAGACTTGATATTAACATTATTTGATCCAGTAATATAGGATTGTATGAATGTTTGGAATATCCAAGAGGGATCTGAGTAACGAAATGCTGCCTGTTTTTACACAATGTTGTTGATTAATCCTGACTTTGTCCTAAAGTCTTATCCAAATTATTAATTATTAATTGAGACGAAGATTGTACAGTTCCTACATGTTTATATTGTTTAGCTTAATTAAAAGGCACACATATCCATAATATTCAAGAGTCTACCCTTTTATCTTGTAATTTTCCAAAAAAAAAAAAATTATACTGCATTCTATCCATTGTTGGTGCCACATGTCAGATTACAACTTTTTCCCAATATGTGCTGACAAACGGTAGACATAATTTCTCTGTAAAATTGAACTGAGCATTATTATTCATAGCAATCATAGTAATTATTGGAGTCTTAGAAAATGTCGTCCTATGGTACAAGGCTGTCAACAGCTGCTCCAGTTTTCCCTTAGGTTTTCACAGTTCTAAATTGCCATTTATTAATGGTACTTAGACTATAGAATGCAGCAGACTGACTTAGTGCTCAGGTCAAACTGCACATTCTAACAATGGAATTTTATAGTCTATTGCTGGAGTCAACTATTATCTGTCCTGCACTTGTGCATCTGGGTTACATCCATTCAATTGCTCACTGAGTAGCTGGAAAGGCAAATGAGGTCTCAGCTTGACTGAAAGAGGTGTAATAACTATACTAAGCCCCCAAATGGATAATTAAGCCCCCTGAGCACAGCTATTCACTCATGATATTTGTAACATAAAGATAATATGCAGGCGTATTTTCATGAGAATAGGTATATTTCATTCCTTTAAAAAATGTGCAGAGAAAGCATACTTCATGTGGTCAGTCTAAAACTGAATGCTAATATCAGCATTCGCTTCTTAATTTTCTGGCTGGCAGAAATTACTGGCTTCAGCATTCTATCATGCATACTTCATGAACACATGAGTCAGTATCACTCATGCACCTGCTGATGCTGCAATCTGTATTATGTACTTATAAACACCCAAGAATCTGGTGTTAATTATTTCATAAAGCAGACAGTAAAAACTAGTTATATTTGAAAATCTTTGAATGTGCTCTGAGCATGTCTTCTGAAAATGGTTTATGTGCGCTGAAAGAGAAGAAGAAAGAAAGAGATGCGTGAACTTTAGCTGCTGTAATAATGCACTACATTTATTGTTTTTTTATGCAGCCAAACATTACCAAAGCTAAGCATTTACTGTTTTTATTTTATCTGTACATCTTTTATAATGCTGCTCCTATCTATCTATCTATCTATCTATCTATCTATCTATCTATCTATCTATCTATCTATCTATCTATCTATCTGTTCTATAACGTCTATAAAAAAACATTCACCCACTTGGAAGTTTTCACATTTTATTAATATACAACACATAATTACAGGGGATTTAGTCTGGCTCTAAATTAATTACAAATCTAAACCACATAATAGCTGATCACATAAATGTTCATCCCCTTTAATACAACAAACCTCAGTCATCACTGCTACAGTCAGTCGATTTTAGAAGTCATACAGTTAGCTCAATGGAGATTATCTGTCTGTCTGGAAGGTTCAACTTGTACTGAGTCAGTATGATGGCCTAAATTATGCAGTGAGGACAAAAGAACACACTAACTAACTCTGTGAAAAGTCATATGAGTACAAATGAGGACAAGAAAATATTCCAGTGACTTGATATTCCTTAGAATCCAGTTAATTTTAACATTAAGAAATGGAAAGGGTATGGCACAGCTGTATATCTGCTTAGACCAGACACTCCACAAAAACTGAGTAATTATGCAAGAAGAAGACCTAGTGAGGGAGGCCACCATGAGACCTATGATAACTCTGGAGGAGCTACAAGCTGACATTGGAGAGATTGTGCATTTAACAATTTTTGTCTATGTACTTCACCAGACACAGCTTTATGGGACAGTGGCAATGAGGAGAAAAAACTCGCTTGACATCTCAGAGTTTGCCTGAAGGCAGATGAGAGACGTTGAAGTCAGCTGCAAGAACAATCTATGGTATGATGAGGCCAAAATCAAGTTTTTTGACCATCAGACTAAGCAGCCTGTTTGGCATGGGCCAAACACTACACATTATCAAAAACACACCATCCATACCGTGAAGTGTGGTGGAGGCAGCTGATGCCTCCTTGCTGCAGGCCGTGGAAGGCTTGTGAAGGTAGAGGGTAATATGAATACAACAAAGTTTAGAAAAACCCTGGATGAAGATTTAATTCTTAAATCCTTGGGAGAAGGTTTGTGTTCCAGTAAGAAAATAACCCCAAGTATAAAGTCAAATCTACACAGGAGTGGCTTCAAAACCACAATGTTAATAATGTGGAGTGACAGAGTCCAGATCTCACTCACTCAACTGATCATTGGTGGTTGTTCTCTTGTGATCCATATGCAACAGTTTTGTAAAGAAGAATGGGGGAAAGAGTGCAGTGTCCAAATGTGTGCAGCTGATAGAGAAAAGACCTGTGCACACAGATTTATGACTGTTGTGGCTGGCAAAGGTGCATATCCTAAATAATTTCTTGAATACTTATGCAATCAATTATTTTGTGTTTTATGTATGTAATTAATTTAGACCACTAAAATGTTGGAACTTACCAAAAAGATTACATTTTATTTAACACCAAAAGTCTACATGGCATAGGAAGAGTGAGAAAGATACTTTTATTATGAGAAAATGAGAGTTTTCAAAAATAACCAAAAAGCTAAACTGTGCTGAAGAAATGTCTTAATTTAAGCATTGATATTTGGAGATAATAAGTTAATCAATAATGAGTCATTTCAGAGGGTTAATTTCTGATCCTGCTAAAAACAAAACTGTTAACTTTACTGGCCATACGTTGGTGTCTTTTCTAAGGATTTATTAATAAGGATGTGTTGGTTTGTTCTTTTGGAGTGTCAAGTTAAACAAAGTAAATACACGCTGTAGTGTTCCATTTTAGGCCTGCATCAGCAGTTTTCATTTGTTTTGTGACTAATTGCAATTGAGTAGTTAATTAGTTACTACTTACTTTTATCTTGTATTTTCTTGCCTGAATGCAGTTCTTAAGTTACAAATTAACATTAATTTGTCAGGAGACTTGGGATATATATAAACTCGAAACAAAGTTATAATCATACATTTTATGTAGCCTCTGCTTTAGCTTTACTAATCAGATAAAATGAATGATTCATAGTGCCTTGCGTGTTGTGTTAAATGGTACAATGGCAATGCAGAGCCCTTGGAATGGATGAGGTACAAGGTCAGCTTTTTCTGTTACAATTGAGTTTATCATTGCAGCTGATCTATAGAAATACCGAACTAACTAGTTTTCCATTTAATAGGCAGGCTAACTCAGGAAATTCAATGCATTTGACCCTGAATTGCTAGTGGTATTTATTCGATTATTGTGTACTACTTTGCTTCCTTCTGTAATTACCTAATCATCTGTGTTTATTTTGTTAATAAATACACTTATTTATCTGTGCATTGTTATTATTTTTTCTGTTTGGGCCCAGCTCTTAATTGCTAAATTCTGGTTTCAATGTCTAGTATAGTACTTGATTTGGCAACGTCACTGCCAACGCTTTTCTGATTAAACAAAAAGATCCATTTTACATTTATTTTTGCTAATATTTTATTTTGTATTTTCTATAACTAAACTAATAAAGTCACAATATAACACATAATTGTGTAAGCATCACAGAGATGATAAACAGCAATTTGCTCAAACTTAACAAGGGAAAACAAATTCTCCTCATTTTCTATAGTGAAATAACAAGTATCTCCTGAGATACCGCAGTCACGTAGCTTTACAGATAAAGCCAGAAGTAAAGAATGAAGGTGTCATCATTGATTCCTAACCATCCTTCAAATCTAACATTTCTTATGTTACAGTAATACTCGTTTTAAGAAACATAACATGAATTAGACTTTTTCTCTTGATACAGAATGCTAATGTTTATGCTAGTAAACAATAACAAAAAGGGTTTGAGAAACGACTGGAAGAGGAGACAAAGTCAGAAAACCAGAAAAGGTCAACACCAGAAAGACAACCAAACAGTTATCAAAACCAGAACACAAGGTAAATATTGAAGTCAAAATATTAGGCAAGAATCAAAAACCTGGAGAGTCAAAGAAATTAGTTTTGAAAAGCAAGAAGGCTGCTTGGAATCCATCATCTCAGATGAGGAAGAAAGCCCTTGGGTGACCTTTTAGCCTATCACATCATTTCTTGTGGGTCACGACTTTGGAGGGCATGCCAATGAGGGACCCTATGTTAATGCCAGAAGCACAATTTAGCACTACCCATGAAAAAGAAACAAAATGCTGGCCAAATTGGACCCAAAAATCTTAACAACAGTAAAAGTACACCAAATAATTCAAAAACTGACTTTGGAAGCAAAATTAGTGACTAGAAAACTCCCAAAATGAGTATCTGATCTCCTAAAACATTGACGAAAAATCACAAAAAAGTCTAATTATAACACCCTTGACTCTCATAATCTTGTTTACAGCTGTCGAGATTACTGTAGTGAACTTTTAACAGGATTGCCAAAGAAAAATGTAAATATACTAGGATTTTCTTTGCACTTCATTGGTTTTCAGAATCTATTAAGTTTAAAATGATCTCATTTTTATACAAGTTTCTTAACAGATTTGTTCCTTTTTATACTGTATTTCAGAAAGCCTATGTTTCTATGCCCAAAACTGTTCTCTTCAATCTTCAAGTGCTGTCTTTCTTAACACACTTAGAATAAACCAAAGGAGTTTGGTAACTGGAGAGATGTTTTTTGCTTTGTGCATCAGAAATTTTGAATTTTTTACAATAACAAGAATAACGTTTATTTGCACGGCACATTTTCATACAAACAATGTAGCTCAAAGTGCTTTACAAGCTGTTGAAGATGCATCTTTTCATGCATTAGTTCTTCTTTGCATTATGTTAATGATAATACTTGTAATAAGGACGCCATATAGCGCCCGACCCGGCACTTTTATTGTTCTTCAGCTGCGGGACACATCTTCCCCGTGTGACACAGCCCAACACAGTCCCAAAGCAAAACAACACCAAACCACACTGTTCTTTCTCCTTTACCAACATTCCTTCTCAAGCTTAGTCCTCCTCCTCCCAACTCTGGCTGTTGAGTGGTAGTGGCTGGCCCTTTTATAGCCCACCCGGAAGTGTTCCAGGTGCTTGACCACCTGGTCTTAATTGCACTTCTGGGAGGGGCTGACTCCATGCAGCACCCCATAGCGGCCATCCCAGCTCCCAACCAGGTTGTGGAAGAATCCATCTCCCACGGAGCCAGGCAGGAGGCAGGGGAATCACCGTCGGCCCGGGAGGCTGCCACCAAGTGTCCATCACAACTTATATACTGAAATGATTTTATTTTAGAGTTTGCTTAGCACAGCTAGGTTGGAGGTTCATATTATGTATATAGTAACCATTCAAAAATATAAAAATATGTGTTATAATTAGCTTTACCATTTGTTACTAACCCATTTCTCTTTCTGATTTCCTTCTGTGATCCTGCTGTTGCACAGTGCACCATTGTCAGGGTTTACCAACAGTCTTATAGAACTTACCATAGCCTTATAGGGCAGCACTTCTGCGATGACTTGGGCTCTTCTGGGGCCTCATGTATAAACGGTACGTACGCACAGAAATGTTGCGTAAGAACTTTTCCACGTTCAAATCGCGATGTATAAAACCTACACTTGGCGTAAAGCCACGCACTTTTCCACGGTACCTCATGCCTTGTCGTACGCAAGTTCTCCGCTCGGTTTTGCAAACTGGCGGCACCCAGCGTCAAAGCAATGGTACTGTTCTTGTGTGATTACTCATTATTTTCATGACGCGGCTTTATAAATACACAGAAACTAACCGCATATTGTTTATTAGTGTAATGCATCTGATTGTAATTAACTCGTAACAATATAATGGTTCAGGGAACAGCCATAGTATTCCAAATACCATAACTGCTTTAGCGTTGTTACTCTCACTTCTCCTTCTTCTTCTTCTTCTTCTTCTTCTTCTTTCAGCTCCTCCCGTTAGGAGTTGCCACAGCGGATCATCTTTTTCCATATTACTCTCACTGCACGACTCGGAGTATTTATATCACTGTATCTGAGTGTGAATCACAGCAGCAGCTGATCGGAAAGAGAATTATCGGTATACAGCTTTAAGGACACGCTGTCTCAGCCACTGCAAAACGTTTTAAAGCCTTTCCTGTACGGACCTCGCGGTTCAGAAACAGTTTAATCCCAAGAACTTTAAATGCACTCAATCAATTGCTCCTTGTAGAACGGTTTGTACTTATAAGTACAATCACCCCACTGTAAACTTGCACTACAGTTATAATATCTCACAACCTGAGCCACTTTATAAAGCGCGTATTTACATATGATGACAATATCATTTTTAAGGTGAAATGCAGCAAAATATGTTTGTTAAATTATACACATAAAACTTTAACTTCATTTAAATAATCTATATTCTTCACTGGGAGTGTCGTAAGGATAGAATAATTAAACATGTACTACGAAGATATTTCAATGTTCTTTAAACGTTTTGAAGAATCGGCGCTAAGCTTACAGATGGCTTAACTTCTATTACAGAGCTGATTGTATGGTGATCGGTTACTTGGGGAAAGAAAAGCACTGACTGCAGTGACGGCTACGCCAATATATATTGAATATAAAACAGAAAGAGAAAATAACAACACAGCTAAAACGCAGCGACAAATTTCGACAATAAATTATTTCATCAAGTGAAACACATGTCTAATAACGTGCTTTAACTCCTATCATCATGAAAATGACATCACGTATACATCTCAGTATTTTAGTTATTCAGAGAGCTGTAATATCACAAATGTAATGGACTCTGTGTCCAGTTGGAGGAAGAGAGCCAGTTTAAGAAGCAAGTAGTGATTCACACACATAGAGCACATACGAGTAGAAGATCAAATACAAAACAAAGCATTTAACGTGCTACTTTAATTACAATGTGATTTGAGAAACTGGTTAATTAAACGATTTTAAGATGAAGTTTATAATGTTCTACTAAATGACAAAATAAACTACGTGATTAAAGTGGAAATGTCGAGATTGAAGTTGACATTTCGTGCTTTTTCCCCACCGTGTGCCTTTTTTCTCTGTACCCTAATAAACTTTCATATGACACTCAGACAGTGGGCTTACAACTCTTCTTTTCACGGCAACTTTGATATGTGACTTCTTTTTTATTTCCGGCACTGTGCGATTTTGTGAATGTGAGCTTTCAAGTTTCTCCAACACGCTATGTCACTCGATCAACTTCATTTTGTTGATTATACCACGGTTTATTTGAACAAATAGTATGTTTTTCCTTTGCCTCCACTTGGTATTCGCTGAAATTCTTATATTTTCCCCGTGCTTTTCCCATTGTCTTTTCACAGAAGGCTGCGCTTAAGGGCGATTTATATTGATTTGCATATTCAAATAGGCGTAATTCTGGGAGGATTTGGGGCGTTACATAATCTGGCGTGCACGGCGTTAGTTTTCACGCTGATCGGAATTTATGTAACGGAAGAACGTGGAAGTTGGAGTACGCACAGATTCCTGCATCTAGATTTTTCTGTGCGTAAGCACATTTCAGCTTTTGTGCTTACGCCATGTTATAGTGCGAGTTCTACGCACGGCGTTATACATGAGGCCCCTGGTCTCTATGACCTCACGACAGATGGTGATTTAAATAATGTAAATGTACATAGAATAACCTGGATGGGTTGGGCTGGATAAGTCAACTAAAAGTTGTATTTTTCAATTATTGCAGATGATGGGCCTGCAGAGGTTTTTTTTTGTTTTTCTTAGATTTGGTTTCTTGACATTTTTATTTTTCTGTTGTCCATTGCCATCTGGTTATAGCTATTGTTAAAGAAGTAAACTAATAACTCTATAACATTATAGCATGTGAGTGTAAGTAATAGTCTAATACACTGTAAAGTTACTGTACAGGCTTTATTAATTTATTATTTAGTGTTTTTTTATCTTTTTTTATTATTTCAGTTGCATCTTACTCTGGACTTCACTCCAGAGTAAACATTAGTTTACTGATATGGCTCGCTATTTTTAAAGAAAGTTGGTGTTTGAGTTTAGTCTTTTACCTCAGAACTGCCTGATATCAATCTCCACTCGTGTTGTGCTTTTAGATTTTCCTGTCTGAAAATGTGTTTTCTGTATTATTTGAACCATTAGCATTCTATTTTTAACACTATGACATCATTTTGAAGCCATTTTGACAGATGCTGGCATCACCATTTTGATGTTCAATATCTTAGTCATGGCAATGTTGGTACAATTGCGGAGAACAGGCCATTCAGCCCAACAAACTCGCCAGTCCTATCCACGTAATGCATCAAGTCTAGTTTTGAAAGACTCTAAAGTTCTGCTGTCTGCCGCACTACTTGGTAACTTATTCCAAGTGTCTATGGTTCTCTATGTAAAGAAAAACCTCCTACTGTTTGTGTGAAATTTACACTGAACAATTTTCCAAATATGTCATTGAACTCATTTTAAAATAACAGTCTCGATTCACTGTACTAATTCCTTTCATAATTTTAAGCACTTCAATCATAAATTTACCACTGTGACCGCAGATACACCATGTTTCCATATGTGCACAGGGAAAGTTGTACAGCCATCCCAAACAAAATTAGCACAGAAGTATGAATAATTATGTACTTACAAATATATATAAATATATATTTATGTTATATTATGACAACTATGTACTAGATCAGTGGTGGCGAACCTATGGCACGCGTGCCAAAGGGGGCACTCAGAGCCCTCTCAGTCGCCCGAGCACAGAGTTCGTTACTATAAAGCCAGAGGAATGCGGGGCCGGGCTACTCCCCTCACCGCTCCCCCTCTTCACGCGCCGAAGGACATTTCTCACATCACCCACCCCTCTGCCCAGCAGCCCAATGGGAGCGCTTCCTTCCTCTCCTGTCTGGGGTAAGGTGGGCGGCACACATGCTGCTTGAGGGTGCGGCACGGACTGCAGCCTTTTGAGCCTGTGATTCTCGTGGTGGGGTTGGAGGGGATGTGGTATAGCGGGTCCACAGCTCAAAATTGAAAAGGCCAGTTTTAACAGATAATTGCCGCACTCGCGGCTTAAAGGGGTTATGGTAGAGTGGCCGGAGCGGTTTCCGGGAGCTTTGTGATGCGGGCAGTCCTCGCTTAAGCGCACATTATTATTGCCGGGAGTTGCTAATCGCCACACCTGATCCATGACCCCGTAATATATAATGGAAGCTTTGGGGGCGGAGCTTAATAGGGAAGACCTGCGTGTAACACTTGAGAGGATCGAAGGGATGACAAAGGACAGCACAGCACAGTTAGTTATGAAAATGAAATCCTTAAAGTGTGGAATTCTCTGCCAAATAATCTTAAGTCAATGGAGGCACTTGAGATTGCTTTCCTTACTTTGTTTGGAACATCTTATGCTTGTGCGCAGCTGTTTTCAGCTTTGAATTAAATCAAATCTGACACCAGAAACAGACTAACAGATGACCTGAGTGCTGCATGTGTTGCTCTCAAACTTACAAAGTATGAGCCAAGGTTAGACAAATTATCAGCATGTATACAACAGCAAAAAGCACATTAATTGTTCAAAAGCAAACCGAATGCAAACTTTTACCTTTCAACAAAAAGTTGTTTGTATCATTGAAAGCTCTGTTATTATGTTTTTCTTTTAAGACAAAAGATGTTAATGTATGAGTTGCTTTTCTAAACTAAAAGCTCAGTAGATAGATAGACAGACAGAGCATCAGTATTGGCAGTTCAGTCCAATTTATCATCCAGCTGCACTCCCAGGTATTTATAGGTCTGTACCCTCTGCACACACTCACCTCTGATGATCACGGGGTCCATGAGGGGCCTGGGCCTCCTAAAATCCACCACCAGCTCCTTGGTTATGCTGGTGTTCAGGTTTAGGTGGTATTCAGGTTAAATTGCCATGTTGGCACTTTGCGATAAATAAGTGGGTTTTGGATTGTAGTTTGGGCACTTGGTTTCTAAATGGTTCGCCATCACTGTACTAGATCATATGTTATGTTTAAGTAATGTTATCTGGTGTACCAAATCCATTTTTATTCCAATAGGATTGCTCCGAATGTCAAGCTTTATGAGTAGATTAAGTGACCATACTCTTCAAGTCCTGCCTCAGTTTAATTTACCGGGAAGCTTACTGTGTGTACACCATTCTGTCCAAGAGTTTCAACACCTGTGTGCTACTCAGGATGTTCTTCCTAATTTTGAATATACTAGGATGTATATCTTAATTCACTTCATATATGGTTCTTAGCTGTTCGCTTCCAGAGACACTTTGATTTGAGGTTTTTAAAGTTTGCTATGTGCTACTTAAAATCACCCTAAATATCTGGTTCCATATACTTTTCATATATATGTGTCTAATTTACAAACTTTCTGATATGCTTCTATGCCCTTGAAGAAAGATTATTATGAAGTATCAGGTGGCCTTAGCTTTATAAACTCCTGTAGTAATTTTAATTTCTATCAATCTTTCTCTTACTCCCCAGGCAGCAATTTATAATCAGGTTAATAGAATCCACAAACAGTACAGTAAAAAAAATTTAATATTTTTTTATAATAATAGTAAATTCAGATAGAGGCAAATATGTATTTGACATTAAATATTTATTCAAGGGCATCTGATACTCAAGTGTTCCACCTTCTTAGCATTTTATTCACAGCCGTCTGCAAACAGGAAATAAGTTGTGTTTAAAAGGAATCATATTAGTCAACTTGTGTTATTAGGGCTGCAGAATTTAGGGAAGTGACTTATACTTCAGAGCACAGTCAACTGCTCACTCACTCGCCCACCAACGTCTTACCCGGCTAATTACTCCAATACTTACAGTAAACAGTCATCATCATTGTAAGATTCTGCTTGGGTTTAAATGGCTTTTGATACATTTCCTAACTATTTTTGTATATTTTACATAAAGGTTAGTTTTATTTTTTTCTCTCTACTCTCTCATTTTTTTTACTTTCAGGAGATTATGCCACAAGTGGAACACAAGAGCATAAAGACAGAATGAAACTCTGTGTGTGATACATACTGTATGCCAAAAACAAAACTGGAAAGTTAGGGATTTAAGACGGGGGTCACTGTGACATATTTACCACATTCATTTTCTGTAAACATTCACTCTGTTGATAAGCTGTCCTACTCCAGTCCGGATTAAGACCCCTTCATATCCTTGGATGAGTTTGCTTCTTAACGGATAGTTGATTATGCTGTACTTTGAGCAATGCAGTACATGGGCACTGGGTCATTTAATGCTGCACAGTATTTATCACTCTTGATTTTGGTGGAAGACTCAATCGTACCTTCGCCCACCCAACCCAGGGGTCATTTCAACAAGCAGTGAGAGGGGGGATTTTGAAGAAAAGGCCCTTTGCCAAAACAGGCCCCTGAACACACACCTAGAATGCACCCGGTCCTTGTAGTATCTGTCATATTTTATACATTTTGTCATACTGAATTTTATACCCAATATAGAGAAGTAGTTATTTGTTCTAACTCATGGAAATTTACACAGCTCATCTTGCCAAAAGAAAACCGCATGACTAAAGACACTAATGCACCTTCTTATTATTTAGACAAGTTACTTGCATAGTTGTTATTTCATTTTCTCTTGATCTAGAGTGGGAATAGCTGATACAGTGTAATATAGAATGAGACAGGACTGCATTTAAATAAATCAGTTCAGGAGTAGTCTATTGCTTATTGCTTCTGCAGACAATGTTGACTTCTGTCCACCTCTGTTCTTTTATACAATTGGGCCTGGAAGAGGTTGCACTAATGGAGCAATTCAGAAGTGAGGTCATTGGTATTCTGCAGGATCCTTCTTCTCTCTAGAATAAGAAAATGAAGAGAGGTTAGTGACTGCATCTTGCCCAAACATGTCCCCCATTTTAACCCTTGTGCAGAGCCTCCAACACACTCCTGTAATTCGCATGCATGACAACAGCTAGAGCAGACTTACTTTATGCAATGGAAAATTATGGGTTGAACTAACAAATATCCTAATGACTACATTAAAAAAAATCAACTTGGACCTCCTCCAGGTCATTTTTGCCTGGATTTTGAATTGAACTGATCACTCCATCAAGATGTTAGACAGCAGTGTTATAGTGAGACATTTTTCGAGGTGGAATACAACCATCACCTGATGATTCCCCAACTCTCAAAACCCCATGTATCTGCTTTCTGTGACCCATAGACTGAACATGACACAATGCCCCTCATAGACGGAGTTTGGTCCGCTTTTTTTAAAGAAAACAGGAGTACTCTGGTATAGTGTTAGTTTATACTAGAGATGGCACAAAAATGCAAATGCATGCACTTCTCATTCCAACAGACATAAACAAACATTTATATTAATAAAATGCATTTTTACAAACATTTCTGATGTGTCATTTGTTGAAATGAAAATTGCACTGCATATGTCTCTGCTATATGCCATTTGGTATGGGATTTGTACCAGCTGTTTGAATGTTTGTGATGCTCCACCTATTGGAATGACACATCCAATGCATTATTTTACTACACATGTTTGTGATGTGCAATCTGTTACAATGTCAGAGGCAGAGCAACCAGGCGGACACACAGATACACAGACACTTTTCCTTTTATTAAGCTGGATCAAGGTGCAAGGAAACATAATTCAGTGGACTTGTACACTTGGTTTATAAAAAATCAAATATGTGTGGCATAAGACTTTCCAAAAATAATAAAGTGTGCAGAAAGTGAAGAGGTCTGAATATTTTCTAAATCCCCTGTAAGTAAATTGTTTAATTTTAAATTGTACTGTTTTTCTCTAAAAGGATTACTTACATATCTGATAAAAATAGACCTTCTTTTGTTGAACTTAGAGTCTCTTTGAAAGAAAAAGGCAGACGTACTGAACCAGAATCAGAATGCAAATATAATCATCCAACCTGCTACAATATAACACATGAAAAGCTAGAACAAGACATTCCCTGAATGCTGAAAGAGAAATGAATACAAAAGATGAAGAGGACTAAAGCAGGAGGAGTGCGTAAGGAGAGAAAAATTACTGACATGCCATATATGAAAGTCACTGGTGGGAAAAAGGCAGGGAGGGGGGCTTGAGAAATTACTCTGTAGCTTTTGTGGAAAAGACAAGCGTAGATAGAAAAAACAGATGGAGAAAAAAAGCCGAATGAGTTTGAAGAAGCAGTAATGAAAAGGTGCTGGCCCAGAATGAGCATATAGAAAAGGATTAGGGTCACTGGTACAAGAGATGGTTATAGCTGTAAGGTGAAATAAAGGAAATGAGAATGACAGTTTAGTTGGCTGCATGCTAGTGCTGAGTTTATGGAATTGATATGTTTGCAGTAATGGTAAAAAGGCAGAATTGGACAAAAGTTTCAAAAGGTGACGGCAGTACCAAATTTTAAAAGAAAGAAAAGTTTTGGCTTGCCTGTCACAGTCCCAGTTAGGCTTTATGCAGGCATATTGCTGTTGGTATAAAGCAGCCCTTGTAAGATTTCTTGAAACACTTCTGCTAAATAATTTGTTAGCTGAAAGTACTCCATGGTAGTGTGTCAGAGGATTAGTAATTAGTAAACTTGCAAAATTTCAAGATGATACTAAAATTGGAGAGACAGCAGATACTGAGGATACAGCAAAATTAATTCACAATGATCTGTACAATGTTCAGAACAGGGCTTTTAAGATTCAGTTTAACTTAGAAAAGTGAAAAGTGCTACACATGAGCAATAGGGATTTCAATTGTAAATACAAGATAGGTGACACGGTCTTATAAGAAATAACCTCAGAAAAGGATTAAAGGGTTTACATTAATACAATATTCTCATTGTTTAAGCAATGTGGAGAAGTGATTAAAAAGGCAAATAAATGTGTTAGATTGCATTGTAAAAACTGTTGAATATAAATTGAGGAACGTTATTGTCAGACTATATGTTGCACTAGAGAGACAGAGTATCTGGAGTACTGCATGCAGGTCTGTTGCTTATGCAAGAAAGGAAGGAAGAAAGTAAATACGCGCATACAGTATGTTATAAAACAGTACATAAGGTTGCATGCCATGGTCTTTTAAAAATCTCAAATCAACTTAAAAGTATGCATGCATGCTACTCCTTGTCCCATCCCACCGATAACCAAGCATGGCTTTAAAATAACCCATCTTTATATATAATATGCTACCATGGCTGTCCGTTTGTCTGTCCAGGATTTAAAATCACCTGTAGCTCGCAAACCGTTTGACCTGTTGAACTGAAATTTGGTACACATATACTACGTTACTTCTACTGTCTGCTTTCGAGGTGATGATTGACCTCCAAGGTTATTCCTCTTTTTTATTTTTTTGATTTATTTTGTTGTAGAATCAACTCTCGGCAGTGGCCAGCAGGGTGGCCGTGCGGCGCATGCGTGTGGGCGCCGTTCTCATTCCCTAGCATCTTCGCCGTCACTTCCCCTTACTCTTCATATCTTAAATCATTCTTGAGGCAGATTGAAGACCTAAGTGCCACATTAAGTGAAAAATTAAGGAAAATGTACTAAGTAATTTCTAGCGATCAAATTCGCTAGAAAAAGCAGTCATGCTAGGGATGGTAAGCGGCAAAAGAAGACCTGGCCGCCAGCGGACTCATTGGCTTAACACCATCAAAGCAGACACAGGCATGAGCATAACACAGCTCAAAGAAGCTGTGCAAGATCGAAAAGCGTGGAGAGAGCTAGCATAGAATCGCCGAAGGTTGGAAATGACTGAACGGATGACACACACACACACACTAAGTAATTGCAACACAAATTTAATCAGTTTTAACGCAAAAAGATGCCAACGAAAGTAAAGAAGAAGCGGGCCTCTAGGAAGCAGCAAGCGCATCAAGCTCTGAGCAAACGAATGATAAATGTACAGAAAAAGAGGATGAAAACTAGGAAACTATGAAGTCAAGTGTATTCACTGCACTTTATCGTTCAGTGTGCCGTTACTGGTTTTGAATATTTGCAAAAGAATTACCATATAAATTTGGCCGTGTTCCTAAGTGACATCTTTACTTTCAAACTTTAGGAGAACAGAGGAAGCAAAAGTTCGGTGAATGTGAACTTGAAGTATTACTGACATTTGTCAGAGTTTAAGGAGTGGTTGGGGGATCTGCTCCGCCATAAATGATGCACTATGTTACTAAAGTACGTCTCAAATAAAGGGTATTTGATTTCCTAAATTTGTGAGGCCACAATTAATGTGAATATGTTAATCAATGAATTAGGTATACAGTGATGCAGTGGTAGCGTTGTTGTCTCGTAGTGAGGAGTCTAAGGGGTCGCATTAAGTTTTGCACAGTGGTCTGTGTGGGTTTGCTCCCACAGTCTAAAACACATGTGGGATAGGTGAATTGGTGATGCTATATTGCCCCCTGATGTGTGTGTGTGTGTGTGTGTTCAACCTGTGATGGGCTGGCACTCTGTCCAGGGATTATTTCTGCCTGCGTCCTTTGCTTGCTGGAATAGAATCTAGCTACCCCCTTCCATGAAAAGCAGGTTTAGAGATGGGTAAATCATCAAATGCTAAAATCTGTCTTTTCCAAAACAACACTTGCATGTCACCAATCCTTACAACAGATAGAGAAACAATTCAATTAGTTTACTTTTTCAGATTCAGCTTGAGAGACATTATTGTAACTTGAATATGTTGTATACAGCATATTCCTCTTTTCACACCTGATAGATCCTCCTGTCGGCAAACATATCATCAGTGAATGAAATGGCTGCACACAACGCTCATGCCGGCCTGTACAAACAGTGGTGTGTCAGTCTAAACAAATCTAGATAGATAGATAGATAGATAGATAGATAGATAGATAGATAGATAGATAGATAGATAGATAGATAGATCTTTATTGTCATTGTCACTTTTACAAAGGAACAACGAAATTGAAGGTGCAGTCGACTCAGTGTGAGGCATAAGAGTTAAAAAGTAATAAAATTATAGAAAATAATAACAAACAGAATAGTAATAAAAGTACTTTACAATATATACAAATTGCACTGGTTGACTTAAGGTCTATATTGCACATTGGGAGAATGATATGGAGCAGTTTTATTCTGAGTTCAGGGCCATGATTGCTTTTGGATAAAAGCTGTTTTTAAGGCGGTTTGTCCTGGTTTTCATTACTCTGTATCTCTTTCCTGATGGCAAAAGATGGAAGAGGCTATGACCAGGATGTGATGAATCCTGTGAAATGTCTATTGCTTTTTTGCGGCATCGGGAGGTGTAGATTTGTTCCAGAGTGGGGAGGGTACAATCAATTGTTCTCTCCACTGTCCTGGTGACCCCGTGGAGCACTTTCCTTTCTGAGGAAGTGCAGCTGCCGTACCACACACACAGTCCGTAAGTGAGCACACTCTTGATGAAACAGCGATAAAAGGCAAGCAGCAGATTTTTGGGGAGATGGTTCTTTCTGAGGGTTCTCAGAAAATACAGTCTCTGCTGTGCCCTCTTCAGCAGCTCCTTGGTGTTGGCGCTCCAGGTCAGGTCATCCTTCAGCTCAATGCCCAGAAACCTAAACACCGGGACCTCTCTACACAGGCCCCGCCAATGATGAGTGGCTGGATGTCAGTTTCATTTTTTCTAAAGTCAATAACAAGCTCCTTCATTTTTGTGGTGTTGAGGAGCAGGTTATTGACTCTGCACCACTCTGACAGCAGTTCCACCACATCCCTGTATGCCAGCTCACCCTCCTTTCCCTTGCTGTGGTGTGTGGGAACACAGTCATACTGTATGTGTAGAGGGTGCTGAGGAGTGGGCTGAGCATACAACTCTGTGGCACTGTGGTGTTGAGGCTGAGAGCAGTGTTGTGTGGGGACCCAGCCTGACCCTCTGGGAGTGACCAGACAGGAAGTCCAGTATCCAACTGCACATGAGTGATTGAAGTCCCAGATCTACCAGTATGGACATCAGTCGTTGTGGGAGGATGGTGTTAAATGCAGAGCTAAAGTCCACAAGCAGCAGTCTGGCGTAACTCCCCTGCTGCTCCAGGTGCATCAGGGCAGCATGAAGGGCTGTGGCCATAGCATCCTCTGCGGATCTCTTTGCTTTGTAAGCAAATTGAAATAGGTTCAGGTCTGCTGGCAGGCAGGCGATGATATGACTTCGCACCAGTTTCTCAAAGCACTTCATGATGACAGATGTGATTGCCACTGGGTGGAAATCATTCAGACTGTTCGTGATGGATGGCAGCGGAACAATGATGGAGGACTTGAGGCAGGAATGGGACAGGGACTGGATGAAAATCCTAGTGAAGATTCTGGCCAGTTGATCCGCACAGTCTTTCAGCACCCATCCAGCCATACTGTCAGGTCCTGCAGCCTTCCTCGGGTTTACCTTACTCATCACCCGCCTCACCTCACACTCTTCCACCGTGAGTATGTTGCTGCTGAACTGTGGCTGTGATGGAGCTGCTGTGGGTGTCGCATCTCCCTCAGTGGCTGAGGAGTTGCTGGATTTGTAGCCGGTGATGTGCTGGACACCGTACCACACCTGCCTGGTGTTGTTGCTCCTCAGATGGTCCCTTTACCCTCCTTCTGTACGCTGCCTTGGCCTCTTGCATGCCTCTCTTGAGGTTCGCTCTGGCTACACTGTAAAGAGGCCCATCTCCAGACCTGAAAGTAGTATTCCTGGCTTTCAGCAGACTCTGGACCTCCCTCGTCATCCAGGGCTTCCTGTTGGGATAAATCCTTATGCATCTGTCCCTGGTGACGTTGTCCGTGCAGAACCTGATGTTCATAGTGTGGTTCTCCAGGTCTTGGTGTGGTAATGAAACAGTTGCAGCAAGCATTCGGGGATGAAACATAGGCGCGAATGACAAAACTAATTTAGGGCGGCCATCCACCATGGTTACAGATGTCAACATTACCAAGGCTAACAAACTGTTGCAAGAAGACAGAACGCCGCTCACTTCATGTGAAGGATGCTACTTTCAAAAAGAAAAATATTTTGAGTGGAGTCATCCAATTCTGAATTTAAAAAAATCAGTCTCATTACTTTTCAATCAGCCCTCATACAAAAAGCAAACAGAAAAACACAAATCCTGCTGTACAGTGTATGGGGCATTTTTGAACCATCACCAATCCCAAATAATGACCAAGAAGAACAAAGGAACAAGACGATAGTACTTTACTAGGCTGTGTGGTTTCTCATAGAACCATTGCTTGACACAACAATGTTTCATTCTGCAAGTGGATCTTTGCATATAAAAAATCTGAATTAGTGTAAATCACCCTAATCTCAAAAGTTCGTAAGAAATGGTTTGCTTCATGAGGTAGAAGTACATAATTAACAAAATAGTTGTATCACAACTTTTTTTGTGATCAAATTCTTATTAAGAACAAGAAAAGAAAATACAGCCAAAGAAAACCAACAAAAATAACAGATTTAAATCTATATAAGAACAAACACAATAAAGTGAAAAAAAGTTGGTGAGTAAATTGACACACACACTATGCAGGAGTGCAAGACGAATTAAGCAGCAAAAAAAAAAAAAAAATTACAAGCAAATCTGTACACAGGAAAAACTGCACCACAGAGCAAACCCCAACCAGTTCTTTACTAATTGAATAGAGTGAAGCCAGTGGCGGATAGTAGAGCCAGAAGAGTTGCTTTTCCGAGACACAGCATTTAGCTGCCATGGTTGCCGTCATTAACAACCTCTGGTGGGAGAGACAGAGAGTGAGGGAAGAGAAGAAAGATCTAGGAGGAGAAGAACTTCAGGGGACAACGGAATGGGGAAAGAAAGAATTGTAGAGAGGGTTTCTGCTACATAGTGCCAGAGAACCGCTGCTGGAGGGCATTCCCAGAACGTGTGGAGAAAAGTGGCAGGGACTTTAATTAAGAGGACCGAGGTGACTTAGGAGATCTAATTCTAGTCCCTTTAGATGGCATCTCCAGGGATTATAATTACAAATTTTTAGAACAATTTTAAAAATTTTGAAATATTGTTTTTCAGCACAGCGCAGAGAATGGTAAAAGGTCTGTTAGCCAATTAGACATGATTGGGAGAGTTTTGAGGGAATCTTTACAGAGAAAGGAATAGAGACCAGATACTGATTTGGAATTCTGAGAAAGGAATAAAATGAGATGCAATGGAAGAGAGGAAGAAAGGGGGACTCCACGTGTCCTGAATACAGACCTCAGTTACAAATAGAAAAAAATAGAAGGTGGAAGAGATAGAGATGCCTGAATCAAAGAGAAAAGGAAAGTATCCAGTCCTAACTAATAAAATATATCTCGTAACACTGATATACCAGACTGACAGCAAGAGGAAGAGGAAATTGGACGGCCTCCAATGTTTAGGGCAGATTTTGTAAATAAAGGAGAGTAGAGGTACCACCTCAGTAGCAGAACCACCAATTTTTGTTAGAAACAACTGGAAATGAAGTTGCAGTATGTTCGGGAGGGTTAATATACTTTGTCTGTATGGACAACCAGGAAGGAAGATGCCTTGGGAGAGCAGTGGTGGTACAGTTTGAAATCAGGGAGGGAGACACCACCATCCAACCTGTCTAAGTGGAGTGATAGATAGATAGATAGATAGATAGATAGATAGATAGATAGATAGATAGATAGATAGATAGATAGATAGATAGAAGACACCAATGACTTAAAAGTTTGCCAGAACTTAGATGAGGGAGACAGGGGAGCATAGAGCTAACAAATTCATTTTAATAAATGCCAGCCTGGACTGTAATAAGAGAGGAAGGTGGGACCAAGAAGAAATGGATTCTCTCACACCCTTCAGAACACGGCAATCCCTGGTATCTAAAAGACACTGTCCAAGGAATTAATGTGGGAAATGTAGAGAATAGATGACAGGAAGAATTTACTGGGAAAAGTATAGATTTAGACCAGTTAATCTTATTTGTCTCAGGTCTTTGAAATGCTGAAATGTTTTCACTATATTTTTCACTCTCTGGTACAGGTGAATAGAAGACTAAATCACTAGTAAAAACAGTACCCCACATGCTTACACAGCCATTTTTTATCTTCTGGGAGTGATGTTTAGAGGACTAGGACTACCATTAAAAAATCAAATATCAAAAATATAATTTGTTATCAGCAACCTCATAACAGCATGAAATCTCTCTCCACATTCCAATAATAGTTTTGTTAAAGGAGTAATTTTGATCACTCATATCCCATTAGGATCCCATTAGGATCCCTTTAGGTGCTTCTGGGATAATTTGATGTGGCATGCACAAGTTCTTCTGATCATTTGCGGTACAGCCATCAATTGGTTTACTCTTTATCGCAAGGGTGTAATTTCCTGCACAAAATATGGTTAAAATAGCTTAAAATTGAGTGTTTTACAGGTCTACAGGACAAAAAGTAGGGGGTAACCCCCACAAAATTGACATCTTACATAACTAGATATCAAGACAAGTTGAATGGTAAGTTGTGTGGGTTTTCTCACACAAGAGAGTCAGGTGTTGTCAGACTAAAAAAAAACTGATTACAAAATGTTTTAAAATAATTTTTATAAACATAAAATGGGTTATTTATCCTTGAAAAGGTTTCTAGTGTGTGAACAAAACAGAAATATTTAATGGATAGTAGCCTACATAGCAGGATACGAATAGATCAAGAAAGCCTTATCTAAGTCTGCATGATTTGAGTCTTTGAGTCAGCAAGAGTCTTTTTAAAATCAGGAAACCAATGGTATTTTACTATTTATTTTTAAGGTTGTAGCTGTTCTGTATAATATCTGTTGAGCAGAAGTGCAGGTAATGGGCCTTTTTTAATCACATCAAACATTAAGTGGATTTCTTTGCTGCTGTTTGCCCTACAAGGAATGTACAATGGCCTGTATACATGCCCAAGTAAAAAAGGGTTGCCTGCTGAAAAGACAATAGCAGAGTATAAGACCATTACGGTAAACAGCTTACAAAAGATCCACCATAACTACACTCTACTGACACACCACAGTGGGAATTTTGATTATTTGAGTTAATGTATACGACCAAGTGTGTAATATGTTATGCTGTACACCACAATGATGGAATTGTATACCCCATCACTGTGACTCTATGAGTCACTTAATATCCATGTGTTTCTATAGCAGAAATATGGAAACAAAATGTACTCTTCACTTTGGTGAATCAAACTGGATAAAGGTGTTATACAAATAGATACATTTAAGTGGAAGAAGGAATACTAAATGAAAAGCCCAGTCACTGAGCAGGTGAGTTGGGCTCTATATAGGACAGTGGTGGCAAACCTATGGCACGCGTGCCAAAGGGGGCACTCAGAGCCCTCTCAGTGGGCACGCGCGCCGTCGCCCGAGCACAGAGTTCGTTACTATAAAGCCAGAGGAATGCGGGGCCGGGCTGCTCCCCTCACCGCTCCCCCTCTTCACGCGCGCCGGAGGACTTTTCTCACATCACCTGCCCCTCTGCCCAACAGCCCAATGGGAGCGTGTCCTTCCTCTCCTGTCTGGGGTAAGGCGGGCGGCACACATGCTGCTTGAGGGTGCGGCACAGACTGCAGCCTTTTGAGTCTGTGATTCCCGTGGTGGGGTTGGAGGGGATGTGGTATAGCGGGTCCACAGCTCAAAATTGAATAGGCCAGTTTTAACAGATAATTGCCGCACTCGCGGCTTAAAGGGGGTTATGGTAGAGTGGCCGGAGCGGTTTCCGGGAGCTTTGTGATGCGGGCAGTCCTCGCTTAAGCGCACAGGTGAGGAGTCGTCCGTATCTGTAATTATTGCCGGGAGTTGCTAATCGCCACACCTGATCCACGACCCCGTAATATATAATGGAAGCTTTGGGGGCGGAGCTTAATAGGGAAGACCTGCGTGAAACACTTGAGAGGATCGAAGGGATGACAAAGGACAGCACAGTTAGTTATGAAAATGAAATCCTTAAAGTGTGGAATTCTCGGCCAAATAATCTTAAGTCAATGAAGGCACTTGAGATTGCTTTCCTTACTTTGTTTGGAACATCTTATGCTTGTGCGCAGCTGTTTTCAGCTTTGAATTATATCAAATCTGACACGAGAAACAGACTAACAGATGACCTGAGTGCTGCATGTGTTGCTCTCAAGCTTACAAAGTATGAGCCAAGGTTAGACAAATTATCAGCATGCATACAACAGCAAAAAGCACATTAATTGTTCAAAAGCATACCGAATGCAAACTTTTACCTTTCAACAAAAAGTTGTTTGTAACATTGAAAGCTCCGCTATTATGTTTTTCTTTTAAGACAAAAGATGTTAATATATGAGTGGCTTTTCTAAACTAAAAGCTCAGTAGATAGACAGACAGGGCATCAGTATTGGCAGTCCAGTCCAATTTACCATCCAGCTGCACTCCCAGGTATTTATAGGTCTGTACCCTCTGCACACACTCACCTCTGATGATCACGGGGTCCATGAGGGGCCTGGGCCTCCTAAAAACCACCACCAGCTCCTTGGTTATGCTGGTGTTCAGTTTTAGGTGGTATTCAAGTTAAATTGCCATGTTGGCACTTTGCGATAAATAAGTGGGTTTTGGATTGCAGTTTGGGCACTTGGTTTATAAATGGTTCGCCATCACTGATATAGGATATTCACAGAAATGGTTCCTTAATTCTTTTCAAGTTTAGCCACATGTCAAAATGTATGTGCTGTTTTGGGGCACATGAGGGATCTCTGTTTCCAGCAGAGGCGCCAGAACTAGTAAGAGATTTGTACTATTTACGAATGAAGTGAAACTCCACATTAAACAGCTTTCACGGTCCCTATTTGTAGTTTGGACATGGTGATGGACTGTTTTTCAATAAATGACCCAAATACTCTTGCTGCAATAAACCCAATAATGTAATTTATTCATAACATAAGTAAAAGAAGATAGATGTATGCAAGTTTATACAGAAGGAGGACAATAACAAACAACATAAAACATAAAACTGTGCTAGCTTAGTTTGATCTTTTTCTTAATATAAATAGAATAGAAAAGTTTTTAAATTAGCTATTGTTATTCTAGTACCTACACTGTGATGGTGGTGTTGATTTGCTCACTGCTAATCTACACTGGTTTCCCTTTCCACACAAAGGTCCTCTTTGTGTTTGTGTGCATGTTTGAGAGATGCTGTTCTGAACTTTCGTAATGAATTTTGGAAGAGAACTTATAACAGCTACAAACTTATCCTTCACAAAGGTTATTACTCCATTAGCTGCCATTCTCCTAATTACTAAGTCAGTAGTTCTTGGAGTCAAAGAAGGTGTACTTATGGTTTAGTTGTTGTTGACAGCATGTGTAGGTGAAGCTTGACTTTCTTCAGCACAAGTGGAAAGATGTGGAGCATGGTTTTTCTTTCTTTGTTCAAGAGAGCTACTTTCCTTCTTCATTTTCGTTGCACCATTCGGTTGCAGGCAGTACTGCAGTTTTCTTTCAACATTTCATATACATCAGTTCTTGTTTGCTAGCATAAAATTGACATCTGTTGGACATCATGATAGGTCAACTATCGACTTTAGCAAGATGAATGTGTGGCTTCACTTCCAATCACTGTTGTTCATGCACCTCGCTTTAGTTCAGGAAGGTTTGGACTTGTGGCACTCTCATCTGTCTCCATTATAGTTGGTCTGTCACTCTTGTAACGGCCGACCACTTACAAAGACCGGCCACTACACTACCAAGATGATTCCTTGGGTCACCTGAGGTTTCTTGCTCTAATAACAAGCTGTACACCTTACAAGTTGTACCTTTTTTCCCATAAGACGAAATAACCAGCAAACAGAAGACAGGAATGTAAAATCAAAATCGGATATATTGTAAATGGAAAAGATAAATAAATATTCAATAACGTAAATATCTCCATGCAAAATACCACAATCCCAATGACACCAGTGACTAAGTACTATATAAAACACGACTATACCAATTGTAAAATAAGATGACTTAACTCAAGACAAAGGTTTGGGGCAGCCACTTGTACTTGACATTGGCTGCAAAATAAGCAAATTATTCAACACAATAGTGTACAGAACGGAGTCCAAAACATAACTGATCAACAGAGGAAGGGAGTGGGTTTTAATGGGAAGGTTGGCAGAAGTGATGTGGTCTTCGGGGCTGGGACAGGAAGTGATGTGGTCCCCTGGGGCCGGGACAGGAAGTGATGTGGTCCTCGGGGCCGTGACCGGAAGTTACGTCTTCAGTGCTGAGGCAGAAGTGACGTCTTCATATTCAGGTGGAATTTCCCGTGTCTGGTCTGCGGGGACAAAATAAGAGGGTTGAATGCACCCTACCACCCTCCGGCTGGGCATGGAAATCCTTTCTTTTGGTCCCTGTGGCTGGCTCCCATGTGCACGTGTGTGACACAATATTTACAAAAAAACTTCTTTTGCTCCTAAACAATTAACAGAAACGCGGAGCAGAAATGCAAACACAGATTAGTTAAACACAGCGATTGAAATGTGGTGAAAAATGAGTGCAAAATAAAGTCTGATGGTATTGATACTGGCTGTAGTGTTATTGTGCTCCTTCCCGAAAACAAAACAACTTCACAGTGAAAAGTCCTTGCAGTGGCTGGTATGAATCCAAACCCCAGGGTTTCTCGGCTCTGGCTGTTGTGATGTTGAATCGGATGTTGAAAAAGAAAGCAGTGGAATGATGCAATAAACGGCAGTGATGAGTTTGTAAACGAAGGGTAAATTGACTCCTGTCTCCTCTCGATTTCTCTCCTATCTCTTTCTCTTCCTTTTCTCTTCACCTTCACTCCTCTTTTTTAAATACAGAATGTCCCTGATGTATCTGGTGAGTTTAACAGGCGATTTCTGTCTCGGGGCTGCGGTCTCTTTCCATCATCCTTCCCCTCTTCACTTACGGGGACATTTATTGACGCACATATAACAGACAGTAAACGGGACAATGAAAACAAAACACACTCAGCACAGACAAAAAACAAATACTTATTATTATGTAGCCTCGCTACTCTCTTACAGTCCAGCACCAGGTTGCTCTTCTGAGTATTGGGGATAAGTGCAGCCTTTGCTGTTGCCACACACTAGGCAACATGGGTCTTACTATGGAGCAGAGTTGTGGCTAGGCTGACAACACTGAGCATATATAGAGCATGGATTTAGTGCTTCCAATAGATTATAAAGGATGAAGCGGACGTTTTGCCAATGGTTTCTTGGGTTTAAAAAAGCTCAACATTTTACAGTATTTGACAATTAGTGCAAAGTTTTGTCCATCAACATTGAGAATTATTGAGTTATAGCTCTTTGTTCACTGAACAAGTGTTTAAATGATAACACCAGCAAAATGGGTGATACCAGTCTGTACTACAGCTATGAGGATATGTAATGAAACCTAAATAGTCCAATGTGTTAATACAAAAACTATTGCTAAACATTTTTTTTCAGAGGCTGTGGTTATAAATAAAAGATTTAAATTAATTAACTAACAATTCTGGGCACATTGAAGGAATTATACCTCTCAACTGGCCTATGAATTCTCCAGCAAGGGCTGGACACTGTTACTGGGCACAGGGAAGTCTAATTGTGAAGCCTATGTGAAATGAGAGAGAAAGAGAAAAGATTATTGGGAAGTTTAATGATAGTATATGCACTCTTAAATTAGAATGACAAAAACCCAGAGCGTAGATGGAGAGTAACTAGATCTGACATCATAAAGTATTGACTGCATGCATGAAGGCACACGTTTTTACATGTTTTAATAATGTTTTAAAAATCTGCTTTCCTTAGGAATTTAAATGATGACAGATTTTTCTTCTAAACTAAGAGTATTTTGTATGCATTCCAATAAATGATTAGTTCTTTTTTTCCTGGTTAAAAGTAAATGACTAGAATGTCCAGAATGACAATTTGTGAGCACCAGAAAGCTAATGATATTAGATCCACCATAACCAGAATACCCGATTTCCGAAGAGCAATTACTTGTAGTGTTAAAAATATTTTAAAAAGCTGTTTTCCTCATCTGCTCTAAATAGGATTCAAGATTAAGAGAGGAAAATTGTAATAACCCTTGTGTGTGGTTTAGAACAGTTGCTAATTTGTCAAATAGAAATTCTAAACTGCCAAGAAAAATCCCAACAAACATTAGCAGCACAGATGTTATAAACTTCTTCATAAAAGATAATATAAGATTTCCGATTTCAAAGTCATCTCAGAAACTAACTATTACATTTTCAAACCTTGGATCTCCTAGTGCACACTTTTAGAGTAATTTCAAGTTAATAACAGCATAATCTTTGAAAAAGAAACCTATTACATTACCAAGAGATCTCTATAAACTGCCTAATGCTCTAAAAGTGTTTATTATCAGATCATTATTGAAAAATTAGAGTTACATTGAATTTTTTACTTTTCTTTTTAAAGTACTTGAAAAAGTAGTAGTACAGTGCCACCACATTTATTACAACTTACTTAAAAAGTTTTACCCTGGCTTTCACACTGATCACAGTACAGAAACTGCAATAACTCATGTTGTCAATGTCATTTTATTGTCTTCTGATGAAGGGACCACTACAGTTATCAGACTATAATATCATATGACCCTGCTTGCTCTCTCGCAGCAACAAATGCTTTATTATGGTGAAGACTTTTGGGGATACCTCGGCTTAAAACTAAATCATCTTTTGTCAAATGCACATATTCTTTCCCTGTAGACTTACTGTATAGTTTAGTGTCACACCTCTGTCCCTACTCTTGTTTGCCCTTTCTTACCAGCTTTAGGGAATATGCGGTTGACAGTTGCAATTCATTTGCACCCAAGAGTGTAGTCCACTACTCTAAAATTTCAATCACGTATCGTTATCTCTCTATCTTCTCTTTTGTGAGCGTTCACTGTCTCTCTCCACTGATTGTCCTATCTGAAAAAACAACTCAGCACAGAGAGGTAAAATAAGAGCAAAATGTACACGCAGGAAAGCAGCTTTAGTAAGTTTTCATTTATAAATATTATAGTTGTATAACCACAAACAAAATCAAATGGACTGTGGCTATCCAAACCATACAACCTGCTAGTTTCAGATGTTCAGTCTCTTGCGCAGAATTTAATCTTGTAGTTACCCAGGCTTTTGACATCATCGATAAGAGTACCAAAGCATGCGTAAAACGGGTATCTCTAAAACCACGTCAGAATCAGCGGCTTTGCATTTACAGTAAAAGCAGCACGTCAGTAAAGTATGTGCACAGCCTCACACATTAGGGGTCTTGTAACAAATCATTATTGTGAAACCACTCAGAAGCAGACGTACCACTCGGCAGGGTTGAGATTATAGCGAAGCATGCTTGTAAAACCATAAAATGTAGCAGCAGGTCTTATCAGTAAAAACAAACAATCCTAAAAACTTAGAGGTTACAATGCCTCATCCTGTTTACACTTCCCACTTCCTACATACTGTATATATACTATCAGAGGACTCTATATAAATAAAATGTATTATTATTATTTTTTTTAAGCAACCAGTTTATACTTGTATTGCAAAGACATTGTTACAGGCGATTATCACAAAATGTTACACATCAACAAAGTGAAACAACAATAAAAGAACATTAACAATGCAAGTTTAAAAAAAAAATGCTTTTTGTGCAGTCCTTAACTCAGTTCATTCTTCTTCATTCCTAATTTTTAGTCACCATTAGAGTCATCAGTCATGTCATTCAGTCAGTCAGTCGTTTTCCAACCCGCTATATAAAAATGTAGGGCAGTATGGTGGCACAGTGGTAGCGCTGCTGCCTCGCAGTAAGGAGACCTGGGTTCGCTTCCTGGGCCCTCCCTGCGTGGAGTTTGCATGTTCTCCCTGTGTCTGCATGGGTTTCCTTCAGGTGTTGCGATTTCCTCCCACAGTCCAAAGACATGCAGGTTAGGTACATTGGCGATCCTGAATTGTCCCTAGTGTGGGCTGGGTGTGTGTGTGCCCTACGGTGGGGTGGTGCCCTGCCTGGGATTTGTTCCTGCCTTGCACCCTGTGCTGGCTGGGATTGGCTCCAGCAGACCCCCGTGACCCTGTTTTAGGATATAATGGGTTGAAAGATGACTGAGATATTACACATTGTAAGAAAAATATAAACCTATGAGGCATTTTCATTAACTTTCATACATAAAGAATGAAAAGAAAGTTCAATTTCCACTGTTTTAATCAGGACAATTTTGTTTGGTTAATTTGTATTAAAGTATTTTTAATTAATTAATTAAATATGTAAAATTAAATAACAAAATCATTTTGTCTCACTCACCAGATAATAATAAAGTAAATGTTTGACTTCAGTGTGGACTTCTTTATTCAAAGGGTGTTTCAATACAACTGAATCTCCTTAGCGTAGTCTAAGCGACTGCAGCCATCAGTAGAGTCAATGATGCGCGACTCAATCTCACAGGCTTGACACTTTAATTATGATAGATTATTGTCACCATTGCCAACTGTGGTTTGTTAATGAAAGTGGCTAAATCAACAGTATAAGCACTTTTCTGAAATGCCTTCATTTTTTTTAGTCAGCCATCCATTCTACAGTATAACCATAATGCACACCTTTGTCTTTTTTCTTTCTCTTTTTTTGCAATAGCTGTCCTCCAATTATGCAACTGAATGTTTAAGGAATCAGCAGGTAAAATGTTTTAATATTGTCAACATAAAAATGTCTATTTTTAACTACTTTTTACTTAACATAATTAAAATAATTTGAAATCCATCTTAGACCTGTAACTTGCAATATAAAATTGGTTACACAGAGCTTTTTGTAAATGTACATTAGAAACACTGAAATGTGTTAGGAACCAGTTTAAAAGTAGCACATTAATTTGATTTACTTCTGAGTGAAAAAATGGAAATACGAGACCATGTGTCATTGTCAATAAACAATATGGTGCAGAACACTTTGTTCCCATTAAATTACGTCAGTCTAGTATTGGCATGCTATTCTAAATTAGGCTGTATTTTCCCTTTCAAGGTAATCTGCAGCTTTTATTTCACCTCCAACTACAACATGCATTTATGGTTTATGGCTGCCATCTCTGTTTTTTAGAGAGTGTGAAATGATGTATGCCACCACTCAAAAATTGTTATAACATTTGAGAAGTTACACATTTAATCAGCATTGCCTTATTTTACATTTTTTAGCTTTGCAGTGGTTATTATATATTAAAGTAAACATATTTTAATATTTATCAGAAAAACATCCTTTGTAGCACTGAATAGCAAAAATATGACATACAGTAACTCATCATACTTACAGTATTTTTTGTCATTTTTCTTATCCAAATAGAGAAACCACCCTTCACTTCTGCAAAATCTGTTAATATCTCTGAAATGACTCTGTGCTCATGTCTTTGTAAATATACTAAAAGACTACTCAAGGGAAAACACTGGTGGTGCCACGATCAGCTTTTAAAGGTTGTGACAGAAGCCATCCACGAGGGGTTAATTGGACTGAATTGTCCTTCTAAACAGGCCATTAAAGCTGGTGATCAGCCAAAACTCACAGGAGAAAGGTCTGCATTAATCTTGGCCTCTGCAATGGACTGGTAGCTGAAGGTGGACCCAGAGAAACAGTTGAAGTTCCCTTAAGGCGCTTTTCCACTGCATAGTACGGCACGACACGGTTCAGTTCAGCTCACTTTTGGGGGATTTTCCACTGGGAACAGTACCTGGTACCTGGTCCTTTTTTTAGTACCACCTCAGCCGAGGTTCCAAGCGCACCGAACCGTTACCAAAACATGACGTATAAACTCTGCTGGTCACTGATTGGCCAGAGAAAATCGTCATTACTGCGTCACTGAACTTGCGACACGAGACACAACAGACCCGCTAGATTTTTAGCACAGCCAGCGAAGGTTCGGACGCACCATTTTGTTTTAACCAAAAATGGCTGTTTCGTGGTCTATTGAGGAAGTACAGACATTCCTCTCGTTGGTAGCCGAGGAGCGGATCCAGCGAGAGCTGGATGGGGCGACGTGGAATGAAAAAGTTTTTCAGGAGGTCGCTAAGCTCTTGGGCGCACATGGCTACCATCGGACTTACAAACAGTGTAGGGACAAGTTAAAAAAAATAAAGAGTGAGCAGTAGAGGCGGCGCAACTATAACGACACGTGAATAATCCCGCCCACTCTAAAGCGGTACTAAACTGCAGTCGAAATGCAAACCGAGCCGAACTGAGCCGAACCAAGGTGAGCTGTACTGAACCGTGCTGTGCCGTACTATGCAGTGGAAAAGCGCCATTAGTACAGTCCTGATTAAAAGTTTAAGACCACTTGAAAAATGGCAAAAAATCATATTTTGCATGGTTGGATCTTAACGAGGTTCCAAGTAGAGCTTCAACATGCAACAAGAAGAAATGGAAGTGTAGACAAAACATTTTTTGAGCATGCAATTTAATGAAAACATCGATTAAACTGAAACAGGCTGTTTTACAGCTGATCAAAAGTGTAGGACCACACCTCCAAAAAAACCCATAAACCCCCCTAAAACAGAAATCAAACTTCCAAACATGAACTCAGTACTGAGTAGCTCCACCATTATTGTTGACCACTTCAGAAATTCGTTGCGGCATGCTTGATGCAAGCGTTTCCATGAGGTGAGTGGGAACATTTCTCCAAGTGGTGAAGACGGCCGCACGAAGGGCATCTACTGTCTGGAACTGTTGTCCATTTTTGTAAACTTCCCTTGCCATCCATCCCCAAAGGTTCTCAGTTGGATTTAGATCAGGGGAACAAGCAGGATGGGCAAAAAGAGAGATGTTATTCTCCTGGAAGAAGTCCCTGGTCCTGCGGGCATTGGGTACTGTAGCGTTGTCCTGTTAAAAAACCCAGTCGTTACCCACACAGATGAGGGCCCTCAGTCATGAGGAATGCTCTCTGCAACATCTGGACATAGCTAGCGGCCGTTTGACGCCCCTGCACTTCCTGAAGCTCCATTGTTCCACTGAAGGAAAAAGCACCCCAGACCATTATGGCGCCCCCTCCACTGTGGAGCGTAGAAAACATCTCAGGTGGGATCTGCTTGTCATGCCAGTAACGTTGGAAACCATCAGGACCATCAAGGTTACATTTTTTCTCATCAGAGAATAAAACTTTCTACCACCTTTGAATGTCCCATGTTTGGCGCTCTCTTGCAAAGTCCAAACGAGCAGTTCTGTGGCGTTCAAGGAGACGAGGTCTTTGAAGACGTTTTTTGTTTTTGAAGCCCTTCAGTCTCAGATGCCGTCTGATGGTTATGGGGCTGCAGTCAGCACCAGTAACGGCCTTAATTTGGGTCGAGGATCGTCCAGTGTCTTGACGGACAGCCAATTGGATCCTCCGGCTCAGTGCTGGTGAAATTGTTTTGGGTCTTCCACTTGACTTTTTTGTTCCATAACCCTCAGGATCATTTAAGAAATTTCAAATGACTGTCTTACTGCGTCCCACCTCAGCAGCGATGGCGCACTGTGAGAGACCCTGCTTATGCAGTTCCACAACCCGACCACGTTCAAAAAGGGAGAGATTTTTTGCCTTTGCCATCAGAACGTGTGACTACATGACAGAAATTGACAGTGAATCCACAGCTTTGCACAGATTTGGCCTTTGAAAGGCATGTGGTCCTAAAATCTTGATCAGTTGTAAAACAGCCTGTTTCAATTTAATCGTTATTTTCAATTAATTGAATGCTCAAAAAATGTTTAGTCTCACTCCCCTTTCTTCTTGTTGCAAGTTGAAGCTCTACTTGGAACCTTGTTAAGATCCAACCATGCAAAATATGATTTTTTGCCATTTTTCAAGTGGTCTTAAACTTTTGATCGGGACTGTATATTGCAGTCATTATTTTGAGGCCAGGTATATGCTACTGGAGCTGACAGTCCCATGGCCTTTCAAGAGGAAACTCACCAATATATTGCAGACAAGGTAGTTGAAGAGCAAGTCGCAAACCAGTAAAGGTAGGATGCAAGAGTTTTGAAGGCTGATTCTAGGCAAAAGCCCTTGGGATATTGGGTATTGAGGAGGAGACGAACCATCAGCAACACCCTGAAGAAGGCTCTAGACCAATGTGGCTAAAAAGAGGAGAGCCAAGGCAATGAAGTAATCTATTTGCTAACTGTTCAAAATCTGAGGCCTGATCAACCTCAGCTGGGTCACCTGGAGGAGACGTTATAATGATGTAAATAAACACTTGAGGAGTCCAGGAGATTCACTGAAGATGTGGCCAGAAGCATCACAAAACATATCTACTCAGTCAAAGTGCTGTGTGGTGATGGGTATACTTTAATATGACATTTTTTTTTACAAGAAAGACTCAAATGCTCAAGCAATTAAAAGAATTATTAAGGGAATACAAATTCTGGCTTTGACTTTGACCTGGTTAAACTTTGTTCTGGTTTTGTTTCTTTGTTTTGGTAAAACCTAATAACCTTCTGTGCTGCTGACCATCATTACTTACTTGACATTCTTTTTACCTGGCCCTTAAAGCATCCTCCACCTCTAAAAATTGTTAAGATATACCACTCAATTCAATTTGAAGATAACAGAGGTCCTATCACATTTAACTCCACATTTGTATGTGAACCAAGCTAGGAGCACAGGGCCTACCACTGAAAAGGGAGGTAAGGAGTCTGGGTGCCTTAAGGTATCTTCTGCTTTACTTTTCAGGAAAGAGTAGATGTACTTCAATCTGGACACACCCAGAAGGTTATTGGATTTGGAAATAAACCAACCCACCCCATGAAATTCCAAAAGGGGAATTCCGCTTGACATCTACAGACTTAAAAGGGAATGGGAACCACAGAAGAGCACTTTACCTTAAAACAGCCAAAGAGAGCAGAGCTCTGTTTTTGGAGTTATTATATTAGTAACAAAATGACTGCCTTCTCTGTTAACCGGGGACTGACTTCTATTATTCGCTTACCTCATGGCCCTTTTCCTTGCAGTTTTATGCCTTTGAGTGTTTTTTCACTCCAGGGACTTCCTCAATCTGCTAGTTGGTAGATTGAAAAACCACACTGACATATTGCTAAGCCACAAATAAAAGCATGCAGCCAGTCTGGGTTAAAGCTATCTGTAGGTGGTTATGTCTCTTGGTGTGGTGATTGCCCCCTAACAGCCACAGTATAAATAAGATGTAAGTATTTCGAGGGCACAATGCAAAAGAGCAAAAGCCATGAAAAGTAACAATTTTTAAAACGCAGGTGGTCATAATGAATAAAATCCTACAATACATGGGAAAAGCAAAAATTAAAGTGATGAGGTACACAACAGGGGCACTTCCTCCTTGGAAATGTGTTCCGTTACAATTGCAGCTCATTCTTTGAACTTACCCCAAATCAACCCCTTGAACTCTTTGTCATGTTCCTCAAACTATTCTTGGACAATTTTTTCAGTGTTTCAGGTGTGCAATCTTGCTGAAAGAGGCCACCAGCATCAAAGAATGCTGTTACTGTGAAGGGGTATACATGGTTTGCAATAATCTTTAGGTTAGTGGTACTTGTCAAAGTTACATCCACATGAATGTCAAGACCCAGGTTTTCCAAGCAGAACACTGCCCAGAGTGCCACACTATAGCAAGTCCTGTTATAAAAATGAGCACCTAAGTAAGAAGTTCCTTAGATATGAATATAATTTCATAAGATATGTATGGCTTTGAGTGATATGAATTTATGGCCATTAACTGTCTAAAAGTACATATCTCTCTCTTAGACGTTAGTACTGTAGGATCATTTAGATAGATAGATAGATAGATAGATAGATAGATAGATAGATAGATAGATAGATAGTGTCGCAGGCGGCTGGGGGTGGAGCCATGCCGGGACGTCCAGGAGGACCGGAGGAGGGCTTGTATCTCCTCCAGACCGCGAGGGGGCGACCACCCTGGTTGTACTGGGGGCCATGGGTAGAGGGCTTGGAAGCCCAACCCTGTATGGGCCTGTGGCCACCGCCAGGTGTCGCCCCGGTGCCAGAAGAAACCTGGAGTCCAGCACTTCCGCCACACCAGGAAGTGCTGGGGGGAAGAAGACAGGGGACACCCGGAGGGCTTCTGGGTGCGCAGTCGGCACTTCCACCACACTGGGGCGTGTCTGTGGAGGAATGCCAGGAATCAGCTGGAGCCCATCCGGGTTCCTATATAAGGGGCTGCCTCCCTTCTTTCAGAAGCGGAAGTTGGGTGGAAGAAGGACGGAGCTGGCCAGAAAGGCATCTAGACTGTGAGGCCTGGACTTTGGGGATCGGTGCTGGAGGCACTGGGACGTGCACTAACTGAACTGTAAATAGAAATTGTAAATAAACGAGTGTGTTGGGTACAACAAACGATGTCCATCTGTCTGTGTCCGAGTCAAGGTTCACAATACATCCAGTAGCTCAAACGCATCAGTAGAAATTATTATAAAAGCCAGGAGAACAAAAATGAATCCATAAAAAAAGTACAAATGGTTTAGTTGTTAGTTTTGGAAGGTAGAATGGTGACCAGGTCATGTATCATTTATATTGACAACAGCATTATAAAAAGGAACAAATTATCTTTTAAAGTGTTCCATTCTACAGCACAGTGAGAGAAGACAAGCTATGCTTACTTCTTTTTTCCTCCAAAATGTTTGGAGAGGGTGACTGCTAGTGTTAAGGATGGACTATAACTTCTTTCCCATACACCTTTCCACCACAATCCCCAGTGAGGCAACTGTCCTGCCCAGCACTGAGCCAGCCTTCTTCACTAGCTTATCCAGCATCTTAGTGTTCTTATCCATCATATTGTTTCCCCAACAAACAGCAGCAAAAAACAGAACACTGGCAACAACAGTCTGATAGAACACAGACAGCATTTTGCTACGCATGTTGAATCAATCAATCAATCAACATTTATTTATATAGCACATTTTTATACAAAAAAAAGTAGCTCAAAGTGCTTTACAAAATGAAGAATAGAAAAATGGAAGACACAATAAAAAATAAACATAAGTCAACATTAATTAACATAGAATAAGTAAGGTCCGATGGCCAGGGTGGACAGAAAAAACAAAAAAAACTCCAAAGGCTGGAGAAAAAAAATAAAATCTGTAGGGATTCCAGACCAAGAGACTGCCCAGTCCCCTCAGGGCAATCTACCTAACATAAATCAAACAGTCCCTTTTGTATTTAGGGTTTTCATTGAAGGACTTGATGATGATGGTCACGTAGACTTCTGGCTTTCAGTCCATCAATGTTGGTGCATCATGATGCTTTGAGTAGGTGGAGGTGGCGCAGGCCGCCACCACAAAGAAACCGGAAAAAGAAACAGAAGAGAGAGTGGGGGTCAGTACGGATTTTAGAGCCACTGTGAATAGTTATTATGAAGAATTAAACATACAGAGTATCAGTATTATGTTAAAGTGAAGTTATAAAAAGGCCATGTTAAAGTAATGTGTTTTCAGCAGTGTTTTAAACTGCTCCACTGTATCAGCCTGGCGAATTCCTATTGTCAGGCTATTCCAGATTTTAGGTGCATAACAGCAAAAGACCGCCTCACCACTTCTTTTAAGTTTAGCTTTTGGAATTCTAAGGAGACACTCTTTTGAAGATCTAAGGTTACGATTTGGAATATAAGGTGTCAGACATTCCGATATATAAGATGGAGTGAGATTATTTAAGACTTTATAAACCATAAGCAGTATTTTAAAGTCAATCCTGAATGACACAGGCAACCAGTGTAGTGACATCAAAACTGGAGAAATGTGTTCGGATTTTCTTTTCCTAGTTAGGATTCTAGCAGCTGCATTCTGCACTAGTTGCAAACGATTTATGTCTTTATTGCGTAGTCCTGAGAGGAGTGCGTTACAGTAATCTAGACGACTGAAAACAAAAGCGTGAATTAATTTCTCAGCATCTTTCAATGATATAAGAGGTCTAACTTTTGCTATGTTTCTTAAGTGAAAAAATGCTGTCCTAGTGGTCTGATGAATATGCGATTTAAAATTCAGATTACAGTCAACAGTTACCCCTAAGTTTTTTACTTCCGTCTTAACTTTTAATCCTAATGCATCAAGTTTATTTCTGATAACCTCATTGAATCCATTATTGCCAATTACTAAAATTTCAGTTTTCTCTTTATTTAGTTTGAGAAAATTACTATTCATCCATTCAGAAATACCAGTAAGACATTGTGTTAGTGTATCAAAAGAGTCGGAGTCATCAGGTGCTATTGATAAGTACAGCTGTGTGTCATCAGCATAGCTGTGGTAACTCATGTTGTAACCTGAGATAATCTGACCTAACGGAAGCATGTAGATTGAGAAGAGCAGCGGACCCAGGATAGAGCCTTGTGGAACACCATATCGGATATCATGTGTCTTTGAGATGTGATTACCACAACTCACAAAGAATTTTCTACCTGCCAGGTAGGATTCAAACCAATTTAAGACACTGCCAGAGAGACCCACCCATTGACTAAGGCGATTTCTAAGAATATTATGATCAATGGTGTCAAATGCAGCACTCAGATCTAAGAGGATGAGAACAGATAAATGGCCTCTGTCTGCATTTACTCGCAAGTCAAAGTGAATGATCTGAGTCTTCTAAGAAAAAAGAACTTGCTCTGTCCCTTCCTGTAGAGGACCTCTGTGTTCACAGAACAGTCCAGTCTGTCATTAAGGTGGACACTTAACTATTTTAAAGTCTGCACCACCTCATTTTCTTTTCCTTGGATGTTAAAAGGAAGGGACAAGTTAAAAGGAGTTTAGGTAGTGAGTTTAGACCTGCAGAAATCCACAATCATCTCCTTGGTCTTGTTGTGTTCAGAATCATGCATTTCTTATAGCTCCAGTCACTGAAAGCTCCAATCAGATCCCTGTATTCCCCTTCCTGCCCATTCCTTACACACACCTCAATAGCTGTGTCATCAGAGTTTTTCTGGATTTGGCAAAAGACTGACTTATATTTAAAGTCTGCTGTGTATAATGTGAACAAGAATGGGGCCAGAGCAGTTCCTTGAAAGTTGCTCACTACTGTTCCAGAGACACAGTTCCCTAGTTTGACAAACTGCAATCGTCCAGTCCAGGTAGTTATGAATTCAGGACGTAAAGGATTGAAATCATCCTCAATCCTCTCTAGTTTATCTTCAAGAATGGAGGGTTGGATGGTGTTAAACGCACTTGAAAAATCAAAAAACATAATCCTCACATAACCACCTGAGTCATCTAAAAAGTACTGGGTCTGGTGTAGCATGTAGAGGACTAATGTGCTCCTGGTATTCAAATGTATGTAGAGGATCCAGTGTATGCTGGACTTGTGGTCTGAGGCGATGCACAAGCAGCCACTCCAGTGTCTTTATGACGTCTGATGTGCGGGCCACCGGACTGGAATCATTCATCTCAGTCGGCCACCCAACTCTGGTAACCGGCACAAGATTAGATGTTTTTCACACAGCTGTGAACATCCCACCTCAGGTTGAATAATGTCTGTAGAGGCCAGCAAGTTGATCTGCACGCTCCTTAAGTAGTCTAGGACACACACCATCTGGACCAACTGCCCTTCCAGGGTGTAGCCCCTTCAACTCTGCCCTCACCTCATCTGCTGTGACGAGCAGGGGAGCAGGATCTGGTATAGCAGATGTTGCAGCAATAGAATAGCAATGTGGAGGAGCAAAGTCTACTTCTGTGAGATTGGAAAAGGTGACCCATTTGGTGACACTGAGCCTGGATGCTATGTTAAACCAGTTGTAAAACAGGTTAAACTCATTGGCCTTGTCTTCATCACCTGTTGTTGCTTGGCTTCTCTTCTCTTTATATCCAGTAATGGTCTTCATTCCCCTCCACACCTCTTTGATGTTCTTGTGTTGAAGCCTCATCTCCAATTATCCTTTATAGTCCATTGACTCATTGTTGCCTCTTTTAAGCTCCTTTTCAGATTATGCATTTAGGATAATGCTTGTCACAGAAGACATATAAAATAAAGATTTCAATTGCATTGAAATATCAAATTGAAAAAAAAATAGACAATAAAGAAGCATCTAATGGTTACAACTTCATATTTTAAAAATGGCAGGAAAAAACTAACAAACAACCAAGTTACACATATGGTTTAATTATGACTTCAGTGCTAAAAGCGATGTTCCACTTGTTCTTAAGTTTGAAATGCTTTAATTCTCAATTCTGTGCTCCTTGTGCTTATTGGCACTGTGTGACATTTGGAACTATACATTGCTATGGTAACACTCATTGTGCAAGGAGGAGCTCTGCTAGGGCAATTAAGCAATATCACAGAAAAAAATCCTAACCTCAAACAGTGCAGTGTTGTTATATCCTTATAAGGGAATTTATTACATACGCTTTAAACATGACAGCAACCTACTAAAAGAATCAGCCCTATTTTACAATAATAAAAAGAATGTTACAGCATGTGTCTAAAAATTTTATACTGTGCCCACTGGAAGAGCATATGTGACGTCATTGGATAGATACTTGTAAATGTAGCATTTGGGCATGCAGTACAGTATGTGGGGTTGTCTGGAATATTTCAAAGAGGAGTGGAAAGACCCGGCGACAGGGACTGATTTGTAGGGGTAACAACAGAGCTCAGTTTGGGGGTGACCAATTCAGGAGAATATCCTATTACATTTTGTTATTAAAACCTCAAAGTAAATAATTATGAATATGATTTTTTTCTGATTTATTATGAGTACAAAAACTACATATGTACCTTGCACATTCCAGTTTAAATGAATGATTATGAATGTAAAGGTGAAAGTGTCATGCAATGGATTCTCACATAATGCTGCTGAAATAGGCTATGGCCCCAGTGATCCATAATACATATATAAGTTAGGAAAAGCAAGAATACATAAAATACATCTTATTAAAACATATTTATCACAGTTATTCATATTTAACCATATGTATTTTTCCATGTAATAAAAGTGCAAAGAATGTAAACCATTTCTATTCCATTTGCCTCAATGGTTGTCAACATTTATTCCTCTAAGGTCCACCATTATATTACTGTTATGTATCAGTTTGAATTTATGTGTACTTTGTTATTGTTATTTCTGAGTTAATTTGTTATGTTCTTATGTTATATCTGTTATTTTTGCGTATTATTTATGTTCTGTCCCCATAAATGTTTTTCTATTCCCTATGTTTTGTGGCTGAAGCCCCAGGAGGCAGGGCCACCCTGATATCACAATCCAGTCAGAAGTGAGACCCAGCAATCAGTTATCAAAGGTGTTTAAAGTTCTGTTTGTATTTGTTTTTTTGTTTAGATTTTCTCATTTTTCAATTGTTTCTGATTTTCCCCTAGGTTTGTTTCTTTGGATAAGTGTTTGGGGATTTGTTTGCTTTGGATTGACTTTTAGGAATATATTTTTTGGAATTTGAAAACATTTTTGTTATTTTATCTACATTTTAAAAATACTCTTAAATTATAAAGATTTCAATTTAGGATTTTCTTTATATGTCTGAGTTTTCATTGTTTTTTCTTCCTTGTCGGGCATTTTTGTACATTTTTGGGACTCTCATAGTCATTTAGAATTTTTAAGCCAGCTACCCATTTTTTAGTCCTGCTAGACTGCCAGCCAGCAGTTAGCAGTTGGTAAGCTGGATTGAAGTGGGCCTCTTCTGGGCAGACTGGAGAATGTCCCGGCCTTGCCTTTTGGGGGTCTCACACTCTTTTTGCCATTTCTGGAACTTCCAATCGCAACAACCATAACAAAATATTTACTTTCTTGCACTTCTTCTGCATTTTTGACATGGATACTTGTTTTTGAACATTTATTACAAAAAGCATATTTTCTTCTAGTGCCGTTACACTTCCTGTGTTTTACTAAAGCATAATTTAATTGCTGGTTTAAATTTTAGTTAAGTGGCTGTTACAAAAACAGATTGTATGATCATAAAAGTTATTTTTACTAGTGGACTTATTAGTGAATTTCTTAGTCATAACATAAAATAAGTAGGCAGTTTTAGGTAGAAATGATAACCTATAATTACCAAAATACAGAATGTTACTGGAGATATATTTAAGAACAAAAAGAAGCTATTCACTACTCACTTGGTGTAACTGTAAAATTTTTAAATTAGCTCAAAATTATAAAATGCAGCATAAGTTGCTCTAGACATCCATCTTAATAAAAGGACTGGTGTCTGTGTGTGTGTCTAAGGTTAGGAAGAAAAATTTCATAAATGAACAAAACATGTGAAAGAAGGCTCAAAAAATCAAAAATGTAATAAAAATACCAAATTAAGGTCTAAAAATAAGAAAATTGGTCTTATCAGCCTATTTTGTTGTCCGACATTACACACACCAGCAACAGTAACATGTTAGTGTCTTCCTTACACCCGCACAGTCCATGAGAACAAGGTCTGGAGCTGTATTACTAATGACTCTGCAGGCAAGTCAGTTTGATGAGCCACACTGAGAGAAAACAGCAAAAACAGGCAGCTCTATTCCAAAATGAAGAGATTGCCACGAGGAAAGGGGATTGGGTGAGTATTGTTATACCAGACCAAATGGACAACCCATGTATCAAGTAAAAAACATGAGGTTTACAACTGATTATTTAGACTTCAACCATCCTATAACTTAATTAAAGAAACTATTTTGTTGTCCTCTAGATTCCGCATTGGAGTGTTTCCATCAATGATAAATTGAGTTGAAATGCAAATGTGACTTCACTCCACATATAACAATCAAATCTGAAGAAAAGACAAAAGAATCATGGAGGTGGTAGCAGTAAGGTAAGCCACGGGAGGACTGGTAGGCAGCCCTAAAATAGTTCAGCTTTAAAAAGCAAGTGGAGTGCAGCACTATGTGTCATGTTGACTTACCATCTCCTTCATAAGACATTGTTAAATCTTTGACATTATGCTAAAACACTAAAGTTAATTATGGCATTGAGACATGTTACCTTCTATTCACGTTTTTGGTTGAATTATTATGAGCAGCCCATTCCTATTGTAACTCCAGGTACATATCTGTAACCTGTGGTGCACTGTGCTGCACAGATAAATGAGAATGACCAGTAAACCCCAAATTATTCTGTCTGGATATGATGTGGACACTGGAGACACATTTTAATATCAGGTGTAAATGTAATTCAAATGAACTATATACATTATGGATAAAATTTGTATTTGAAATTGATGTTAACATTTTTTTTACTGGCAACCATTCTGTTGAGAACACTGCTTTAGAGCATAAGAAAAAGCTTTGATGAGGACAAGTCATTGTCTTTAACATAGCTCATAACTTCCTGCATATTTATTTACTGAGCAGTTCCAAAACACAGAGTTGACATTTGAAGGATTCCAAAGTGCTACTTTTAAGTACACCATTATGTATTACACCATTCGAAGCCAATTCTCTTTCTGAAGAAATATTTTGTAACATTTGCCTGCAATCTACCAGACGTTACCCAAGCACCATTGCCCTTTATAAAAAAACACTTATATAAAGTGACAGCTAGCATCAGCTTTATTTGTTTCAATTTTTTATTCATCATGGTTTCCATTTGCTTGCTGAAAAGAGTCAACTTCAGTTTCGCCTGATACTTTAATACCTTTAGACCTAGGTAATACCTACCATCTCTTCTCTGGATTTTCTTTAGCACTTTAATGTCGTTTTTATAACACTCTAGTCAAAAACGTTGCCCAAAAGTGCCCTGCACTCTACAGCAATACCTATTTCTGTCTGAATAGAGCACACTATATAATTCAAAATCCTTATTGGCTTGTATCTTGTTATCAGATCACCTATGACATACAAATAACACAAAAGGTACCAACTAACCTCCTAAGTTCTTTTCACTAACTAAGATAGGAAGAGATGTCAAAACAAGCGATACACTGTTACTTTTAGCCTCTTTACCTGTCTCACAGTCCATACTGTACGCCAGGTATTCACCCCTTGGGACCTTGGCGGAGTTTGTGTATGCAGTCAAGAAAAAACATGAGAAGCACGATGATGATGATTAGGTGCTTCACTGGTTTTGTTCACCCTACCGTTGTAGATTGAAGAGCTCCCTGAGCACTTGTTACATATTTCCATTGTTTTGCTTAAAATATTAAGTTTTGTGTTGTGATTATGTCCCACCTTCCCTCTGTGTACGTATGGTCCCACAATTCACAGTGTATGACAGAACAAAAAACAAGCCATGAAGCTGTGGACGACGAATGTTTTCTTTGTTCCCTTGTACTAATTCATTTTCTGAAAAGTCAGTTTCACAACACCTTGTAAAAGCCTGCTTTGTTTTTAGCTAACAGAAAATAATATTTGTGCTAAGGACTCAAGGTCCATGCCTTCCACACATGAGGCTGCCTTATCATTTTTGTTTCTTAGCTTGCATCTGAACGCCATAACAAATGGAGCCATGAAATCAGGTTTTGTAAGAGGCACAAGGATTGTGTATAATAAATTTGTTGACTGTTGTATTTTGTAATTATAGTAGCTCACGCACTCTAGGGGTATAAAACTGGACCCCACCTAACAGAGGGGGTTCAGAAGAGCCCTGACACTTTTATGTATTGATTGTCTGATTTTCTGAAACGGTTCTCACTGTGCACCTAACTAATAAATAATAAAGTGCTTTATTGTTTCACCTGCTGTCAGGTCTGAGATTTCGTCCACAAAGCTGAACTCTGTAGACCTCTGTGATAAAAATGTGGTGATGAATAGATTCTAAATCATTAACTGCACCCAGGAGCACTATGGTCTTAATACTTGTAAAACAGAGGAAGTTTAGAACATCAGGACAGTCAAAAAAAAAACCAAAAACAGGATTGTAACAGCAAAAACGAATGACTTTGAACTTGAACTATTTACAATTGTCTATGAATCCTCTGTTGTTCTGTCCCTGAGAGACACTGCTAATGAATCCCAAAAAAACAACAGAGAAAACACTGACTTTGCATGCAATAACACCTTCCTCCTCGAACCCTCTAGAGTAAAAAAAAAACTCTCCCTAAATCCACTCCCTTTTAGGGTACCAATCCCTTTCCACCCCTTTCAGCGTCAATCATACCCCCACTGTCAGTCATCTGTGCCATACTCTGTTGTCGCTCGATCAACCCAACAGGCTCAATCAATCAGGCTGGGACGCAACAAAACATTTTAAGATTATTAAGTCTTAAATGGTTACTTTAATAATGTGAGAGTTAATTTAACACTGGCAGTTTGTAATGTGAGGGGTTTCATATACAGTCTGCTTAGTCTGCTTGAAGACTCACATGTTGGGTTCAATCCCTCACTGACAAACCTCGATTCTGGGTTTGTAGGAAAGGATTTGCTCCTCTGCGATGGACTGACGCTATGTCCAGGGATTGTTCCTGCCTTTTTGTGTTTCTTTAAATTGTATATATATATTCCTTGTTTAAAAAAAATACAAATTTAATTCACCTTTTTGTTTTATGGCATAATAATTTAAACTGTTGTTTATACAGCGATTATGCACATTCAAACTTTGTTTTTTTAACAAGAAAGTTAGTAATGTTTTTAGTTATTATGCCAGTTGTCTACATTTACCAGACATGTTCCACTCATTTCCATATTAGAACATTAGAACACTCGAGACGAGAACAGGCCACTCAGCCCAACAAAGCTCGCCAGTCCTATTCACTTGTGTTCTCCAAGAAAACATCAAGTCGAATTTTGAAAGTCCCTAACGTCTTACTGTCTACCACACTACTTGGTAGCTTATTCCAAGTGTCTATCGTTCTTTTTGTAAAGAAAAACTTCCTAATGTTTGTGCGAAATTTACCCTTAACAAGTTTCCAACTGTGTCCCCGTGTTCTTGATGAACTCATTTTAAAATACAAGTCTCGATCCACTCTAATAATTCCCTTCATAATTTTAAACACTTCAATCATGTCACCTCTTAATCTTCTTTTGCTTAAACTGTAAAGGCTCAGCTCTTTTAATCTTTCCTCATGATTCAACCCCTGTAGTTCTGGAATCAGCCTAGTCGCTCTTCTCTGGACATTTTCTAGCGCTGCTATGTCCTTTTTGTAGCCTGGAGACCAAATCTGCACACAGTAATCAAGATGAGGCCTCACCAGTGCATTATAAAGGTTGAGCAGAACCTCCTTGGACTTGTACTCCACACATCATGCTATATAACCTAACATTCTGTTAGTCTCCTTAATGGCTTCTGAACACTGTTGGGAAGTTGATGACTCCTAAATCCTTCTCATAAGGTGTACTCTCGATTTTCTGACCACCCATTGTTTATTCAAACCTATTATTTTTACTTCCTATATGTAATACTTTACATTTACTGACATTAAATTTCATCTGCCACAAATCTGCCCAAGCCTGTATGCTATCCAAGTCCTTCTATAATGATATAATGGATTCCAAATTATCTGCTACTCCACCTATCTTGGTATCATCTGCAAACTTAACCAGCTTGTTACTTATATTCCTATCTAAATCATTTATATATATTAAAAATAGCATCGGCCCTAGCACTGACCCCTGTGGAACACCACTCTTAACATCGGCCAGTTCTGATGAGGTTCCTCTCACCATCACCCTCTGCTTCCTGTGTCTGAGCCAATTCTGTACCCATCTAAAAACATCACTCTGAACTCCCACTTCTTTTAACTTGATGCCCAACCTCTCATGTGGCACCTTATCAAATGCTTTCTGAAAGTCCAGATAAATAATATCATAAGCTCCACTTTGATCGTATGCTTTTGTTGCAACCTCATAGAATTCCAACATGTTAGTAAAACACGACCTCCCTCTTCAGAACCCATGCTGACTGTTCAGAATAACTCCTGTCCTTGCCATGTGTTGCTCAATCTTATCCTTAATAATTCCTTCCATTAATTTTCCTGTGATGCATGTTTAGCTTACTGGCCTATAGTTGCTTGGATCTGCCCTGTCACCCTTTTTATATATTAGGATATTTTGTAACTTTAAGGCTTTCTTGTCCATTGAACAAATTTAAGGTACTGTTTCCAATTTATTTTTTTAGCATCCATTTATGTATATATCATATTTTTAACCAAAGATTCAATTTTGATTCTGAATGTTTATATTCCTATATTATAGGTTTTGGTCAAGGGACTGTGGCTTCCATGTTAGGGCTCGTTTATACTTCACGCTCAAAATGCGTACGTGCACGCATAATGGCTGCCACACGTTCCCAGCATATATTTGACGTGTCCTCTGAGCAGGTCCTCAGATATTAATGCGACGCGTGCGCAAGTTCAGTACCAGAAAAAAGTCAGGGGGCGCAGTGTAATAAAATTTGGAATGTGACAGTGTCTCTGTTTACTATCTACATGCGACAGAAAGACTCTATGCAGATACTACGGGATCGATGTGTGCGCTTCGATGTTTGATGAATGGTTACGATGTGGTGAAGCAAAATACCAACATACAGATATATTCATGGTGCTTTTATATTCAAGCATCGTATATTCCCAATCGTAATGACATTTTAAAAGTCTTTTGTGCCGTTTTTTTTTTTGCAGCTTCACAACAGTAACATCATGTACAGCACTGTATTTGAGCCACAGAGAAAAAAATATTAAGGTGAAAAGGTGTATTTTGTCATTAAACTAGAAATTTCGGCTTTAATCTCGAAATGTCCACTTTAACCTTGTAGTTTACTTTATCATTAAAGCAGACCGTCATAAATGTCATCCCAGTTTTTAATCACTACGAGCATCTTGGACTTCCTCCTGACCTGACAGCAGCTGCAAACAGCAATAGATCACCACACAGAACACATTAAATGTATGATATTCCAACTCTCTGCAAATTTAGAATCTTTAGATGTATACTTGATATAACATTCAAGATGAAATGCATTAAAGTATATATGTTACATTTTACAGATATATTGTTAATTACATTTAAATAATGAATCCTGTTAATAATTACACACAAGGGGGTTGACACGGTGGTAAATGGGTAGCACTGCTGTCTTACAGGGAGTCATATCGCTGGTATTCCCTGTCTGGAGTTTGCATGTTTTCCTGCTTGGTTTTCACACTCTGCTCCAGTTTCCTTCCAAAGATATGCATATTTGGTGACACTAAAATGATGCCAATGTATGTGAGTGCTTGTATTCACCTTGCAATGAGCTGATGCCCTGTCTAGGGATTGTTTCTGCCTCGTGCCCAATGCTAGCTGGAATGGGCACATCCCTGGATTGAAGGATTTAATCATTAAACATCCTTTTCAGAGATATTGCGGCAAGGTGTCATCGGAATTTAATGGGCGTTCCAGGCAGTTCACAACACAGCGAAGCCGAACCTGTTCTCAACGTGATAATATCTCACACTACCACTTGGTGGATTCTTCCAGATTTATGTAAAGTATGCGCACAAGTATAAACAGTAAAACGATTGCATAGTATAAACCTGGCCTTACTTGGCAGCAGCTTTAGGAACTGGGGGACCAGTGTGAAACTGTTTGTCCTTGTGGAGATGAAGATATATAAGATTGCCTCACATATATGAAACAACAATATACTGTAACCTTCAGACACCACAAGTCTTGGGAGATGTCCTTGATTTACTCCTTAAATTGAAGGAAAAGGCAAATGTTTGATAACTACAATGCAGCAGATTCAGGCTTAAAAACAAGCCAAAAAACGTATAAATTAAAAACACTTAGATAAGTTTTGTTAACTTGTGCAAAAAGTCCATTGACTAAAGAACTTCATTCTGTAAACACCAGCAGTAACAATAGCGTCAAACAGCGTATACTTTAAATGTACAAAATGCTTCAGTTATATTGTCAACCATATTAATAAAATAATCATCCATCCATCCATCCATTATCCAACCCGCTATATCCTAACTACAGGGTCACAGGGGTCTGCTGGAGCCAATCCCAGCCAACACAGGGCGCAAGGCAGGAAACAAACCCCAGGCAGGGCGCCAGCCCACCGCAGATAAAAATAATCAGACAACATCAATACATTTCCTTTCAATTAAACAGCATTTTGCAATTAAACAAAAATAAACCATTGATCAATGAAGCCCAAAACCTGGAGAATTGAAAATTTCAAAGCTAATATGAAATTTAAAACTGTTATATGATGCATGTAGTGGTAAGCATAATGTATTGCTGCAAGTATTGGCAATGGGAAACGAGGAATTGTCATGTAGGAATTGTATTGTTGGCCTTGGCTCAAATCTCATCATTAGTCCTGTTGCAAACATTTCAATATTTTCTGAAGTTGGATCTGTAGAAGGGATGTGACCTTAGGAGGACAAAGTGAACATAACAGAAATGTGAAACATCAAGAGAGGCTAAAGAAATTATAATTACACCAATAATTTGAGTTTTTATGTTTTGATATTGTTTGCTGTTGTTCAGCATTAATCCCCATTGACATCTACAGTATTTTAGCAGTCATTTACTTACCTTCATTATCCATAAAAACATTAGATTAAAATTCTTCTCTGTGATAGCTAAAAATAACACTAAGTTAGAAACAGATTTTTTGAATCACTTTTGATTAAAGTATTTATTCAAACAGAGAATACTAAAAGATCAAACACTATGACTGAATAGTATGCTAGTTCTGATCTTAAGACAATATATTTAATACCTCTTACACAATTTTGTTTCCAAATACTGTATGACAGTAGTTACTTCTGAAACAGTCAAGTATTACAATAATAGATATGATTTTTTTGCAAACATCTAAGACAAGTTTATTTATGTATTTGTCTGCTCTGTAACCTAAATGATAAAAAGTGTAAGGATATCTCAAACTTATATAACTATTGAAAATACTTTAATTGAAATCAATTAATAATTGTCATGGTGTATAATTTACTTCAAATTAAAATCTGCAAAATTTCCGTTATTAAAATTAGATAACTTTAATATGTAGCACAATAAACATATCTTACTGTACCTTTATGTAAGAATAAAAAAAAATCAGTGTTTCTCACCATCAATATCTAGTAGATAATGTGCCTAGTAAAATGCTATCCTTCTTTCTTCGTGTCTTTTGTTGCTAGCCGCCTCACTAAATTCAATTCTGAAAATGCTTTCAACCAGCTTAGAGCTGAGGCTTTGAGTACTGAAGCAAAAATAAGGTTCAAACTCTGATGCATTTTCTATAATTTTCTGAAGCACATTAAGGGTTGACAATCCTTTTTTGTATTTAGATACATCTCTGGATGCGCTGGGACACATCATCAGTGATGTTTCCTGAGATCATCGGGTGTTTCGGGTCTCACAACATCAGACACCCTCTCTCAGGTGACCCAGCCGGGGTTGATCACGCCCCAACTTGTGTCCCAGCAGCACTGGCCCACTTTGCGGACCTCTTGATCCAAATCCACCTCGAGGCTCTTTCTGCGGCTTCTGTGATGGACTTAATGGCTCTCCTCTTTGCAGCTCCTGTGATTCCAAGCCTGGCAAAGATCTTACACAGGGATCGAGCGGCAAATCCTCTGCACCCTACTTCTATGGGCTCACAGCAAGCCTTCCAGCCCTTCCTTCGGCAGTCCTCAATGAGCTCCTGATACTTGAGCCGCTTACGCTCATTTGCCTCTTCCATGTGGTCCTCCCATGGGACTGTCAGTTCCAGCAAAAGGACTTGCTTGGACGATGCAGATGTTAAAACTATATCGGGTCTCAATGAGGTTGATGTTACAAATTCCGGGAACTTGAGCTGCCTGCCCAGGTCAACCCGCAGCTCCCAGTCTGCTGAAGATGAAAGGAGGCTGAATGATTTTTGCTTTGCTTGCGCCTGCTCACCAGCCCTTATGAAGGCAATTCTTCTCTGGCTGCCAACATATTTGTTGTTGGCCACTGCATGTGAAATGGTCTCTGCTATACACTTTAGGACCTGATCGTGTCGCCAACGGTATTGGCCCTCTCCAAGGGCAGATGGGCAGCTACTCAGAATATGCTCCAGGGATCCTCGTCCAGGACAGAGTGGACACGTTGGAACTTCACTCTTACCCCAAACATGCAGGTTCATTGGGCTGGGGAGCACGTCGTACACAGCTTGGACCAGGAACTTAATACGCTGTGGCTCTGCCTTCCAGATGTCGTTCCAGGTGATCTTCCTCTCCAGCGCTCCTTCCCACCTCGTCCATGCCCCTTGCTGCCGCATGCTCACCGCCCTGCTGGTCCTCACCTCCTCAACACCTGCTCGGACTTCTTCTAGGACCAATCCTCGTCTCGCCTTGCCCTGAGCCTTGTTGTACTGTGGCTTTGGGATTGCTCCCAGTCCTGCTCGCCCCGTTGCCACTGTGCCCACAAGTGCCTTGTGTCTAAGCCGAGACTCTGCCACCTCCAGTCCCTCTTGTGCTCTCCACTTCCTTCCTGTTCGCACTTCAATACATGCTGCTGTTACTCTAGAATCTCCAGAGCCTTGGTAGACTAGGGACTCTCTTAAATGAGAAACCCTGAACTCCTCCTCCAGGCTGCATCTATTTGAATCTATTAAAAATATATTTGTTACTGTCGTGGTTACATACAATACACAATAAATATATCTGCTTGTTTTTAAGGAATCTGTTAACTGCTCAGCATATTTCACCCTTTCTTGAAAGGGTGAAAAGAAAGATGTGATGCTCAAAATATTTGATTTGATTCTCAAAAAAATAACCACATACCTGTATATTTGTAGAACGCAGTGTTTTTGCTGCACTTTAATACCACATTTACTCCTACTGAAATCTGAGGTACAAATGTAATCAAGCTTCAAGGAACATAACTATAAAACATACAACATTTACTCAAAGTGTTTTACACCTTACTATGGTCCACTGCAATTTACAAAATGTTACAAAACAGGTATTTTGGGGATCAATTAACTGAATATATGACAGTGTCATGGGGAACCATTTTGAAGGATGAGGAAGGAGAGGAGAGGTTAGGAGCATGTGCTGTTAGCGCATTGCTGCACCCATCACATGATAAACCAACTCAGTATTGGGACCAGAGTGTAGTCATGTGACAGGTGACACCTCAGCACCATACTAGTTTTAGATGGAATGAAACCAGTGTGAGTTTTTCCCCAGGATGGAACAATTGCAGGTTAAGGGCCATATCATTTGTAATTTAGAACAGGTCATCCACTGGAAGCTCGGCATTTCGGGCCCGGACAATACTTGGATGGGAGACCACCAGGAAAAAGTCTGAGTTGCTGCTGGAATAGGTGTTGGTGATGCCAGTAGGAGGCGCTTATAGTGTGGTCTGCATGTGTATCCCAATTCTCCAGTGCAATAATGGGGAAACTGTGCTGTAAAAATGTCACTGTCCTTTAGATGAGACATAAAACTGAGGTCCTGACTCTCTATGGTCATTAAAGATCTTAGGGCATCTTTCGAAAGAGAGTAGGGTCATCCTTGATGTACTGGTTAAATTGACCACCATGATCTGTTTATTCTACTTCCCTAATTATCTCCTGTCTCTAATTGTCTAACTGTCTCTTTCATCATTTAACCACCTAATAGCTAATGTGTGGTGAATGTGCTGGTGCAAAAGTAGCTGCTGTTGCATCAAAAAGGGAGATGTTACACAATGGTGGTGACTGAAGCTGCTCTCCACTAAAATACTATATAAATATAAAATATTACTATTATTATTAGTGCAAAGAGCTATACAAACAATGACAACAACATTTATTTATATAGCACAAAGTGCTTTACCAGATGAAGAAAGAAAAGTTTATATGAAACAAAAATCAGATTAGGCAATAATAAGTAATAAAGAATAAAGTAAGGTCACATGGCTGGGAGGACAGAAAAAGCGAAAAAAAAAAAAAACTCCAGATGGGCCGGAGGAAGAAAGCAAATTCTGCAAGGGTTTCAAGGCCAAAAGACTGCCCAGCCCTGACTACCTAGCATAAATGATCTAAATCATTCGTTATGACTTTCAGGCTTCACGTGAAAGAATTTGATGTTGATGGCACCACCACAGAAAACCGGAAAAAGAACAGCAGAGAATATTAGGGGTTAGTACAGATTGTGAAGCCATGATGAAAATGATAATTCAATGTACATATAGCTTAACAGGGATTCACTAAAATGTAGCTATGAGAAAGCCATGTTAAAATAATGAGTTTTAGCAGTTTTTTAAAGTGCTGCCCTGTATTAGCCTGGTGAATTTCTATCGGTAACTGTTCTAGATTTTTGGTGCATAACAGCAGAAGGCTACTTCACCACTTCTTTCAAGTTTAGTTGTTGGAATTATAAGCAGACACTCGTTTGAAGATCTAAAGTTACGATTTGGAGTATAAGGTGAGAGGCATTCCGAAATAAATGATGGAGCGAGATTATTTAAGGCTTTGTAAACCATTAGCAGTATTGTAAAGTCAATCTTGAATAACCAATGTAATGAAATCAAAACTGGACAGATATGCTTCGATTTTCTTTTCCTAGTTATGATTCTAGCAGCTGGTTGCAACCAATTGATGTCTTCCTTGGGTAGTTCTGAAAGGAGTGCATTACAGTAATCTAGTCAACTAACAACAAAAGCGTGAACTAATTTTTCAGCATCTTGCAACGTTATAAGGGATTTGACTTCAGTTATATTCCTTAAGTGAAAAAATGCTGTCAAGGTCAGAGTCAATAATCACCCCTAAGTTCTTTACCTCTGTCTTGACTTTTAAGCCTAATGGGTCAAGTTTACTTACAATATCCTCATTATATCCATTTTTTCCAATAACTAACATTTCTTTTTTCTCTTTATTTAGTTTGAGAAAATTACTACTCATGCACTCAGAAACACAAGTAAGGCAATGTGTCAGTGAACCTAGAGTGTCGCCGAGGTCATCAGGCGATGTTAATAAATACAGCTGTGTGTTGTCAGCATAGCTGTGGTAGCTCATGTTATGTGTTGAGATAATCTGACCTAACGGAAGCATGGAAATTGAAAAGAGCAGTGCACCCAGGATAGATCCTTGTGGAGCACCATACAGAATATCATGTGTCTTCAAAGTATGATTACCACAACTAAAAAAGAATTTTCGACCTGTTAAGAAAGAGTCAAACAAATTTAACATATTACTAGAGAGGCCCATCCACTGACTAAGGCGATTTATAATATTGTGATCAATGGAGTCAAATGTTGCACTCAGATCTAAGAGGGTGAGAACAGATAAAAGCCCTCTGTCCACATTAACCCACAAGTCATTTACCATTTTAACCAGTGCTATTTCTGTACTGTGATTTGTTCTAAAACCCGACTGAAACTTGTCTAGATAAGCGTGTTTATGAAATCAAATCAAAGTAAAATTTATTTATAAAGCACAATTTTAAAACACCATAAGTGTAAAACCAATGTGCTGTACAATAAAATAAAAAATATATATCAATAATAAATCAGTAAAACAAAGTAAAAAATTACATAAATACTAAAATAAGTTAAAAGAACCGATTTGAAGATAAACAATTTACAGAAAAACAATTTATATGAAATAAAATAATATATTATTGATAAAATTGATACCAGAGTTACTCATACAGTTAAAAGCAATTTGAAAACAAGTGTGTTTCAAGTCTGATTCAATGAAAGGACTAGATCTTACAATCCCTGATATTTGCATCGCTTCTAATGGGGGGGAAATCTTGAGGGATGGCAGCCAGGAAGCTTTACCAGCAGGACACACCGTCAGTTGTGTGCCTCAACTTCACAGGGTGTTTCGGCCATTTATCACAAGACACCCTCTGCTGAGGCAGGCCCACCACAGGTTGATCAAGCCTGGGCGAGTGTCTCGCGTTTAGCTGATCACCTTAGCTGCCCAAGTGATATCGTCCCTCTTCAGCCATAGCCAGTGACTGGTCCTCTTAGCAGTGTTAGCCAATTCTCTGATAGCATGTCGGCGGGCCTTTCCCCTGACTCCAACCTCTCTAAGGAGCTTCGCTGTTGTACTGGCCACAAAGCCCCTACACCCCACCTTCACCGGGCGCACCTTGATCTTCCAGCCTCTGTCCTCCGCCTCAGCTGCTAAGTTGGCATACCGCAGCTTCTTACATTCAAAGGCTTCCTCTATGGCATCCTCCCATGGTACCGTCAGTTCGATGATGTAAGCAAGTTTTTGGTAGTTAGACCAAAGGACGTGGTCTGGTCGCAGAGTAGTTGTTACGATCTCTGTAAGGAAGATGAGCCTCTGATCCAAGTCAGCTTGCATCTGCCAATCCCTGGCTACCTTCAGCGGTCCCAGATCCGGTGTTGAAGGGCTAGTTCTCTGCTTGTCCCCCTCCTGGGACAAATGCTGGTGGGTACTGGTGCACCTCCTCGTTAAACATTTAAATATTTAGATTTAAACATATGAACTGAAGAAGCTGATCTAATTTCAATTGTCAGAGCATTCAATAGCTTAGGTGCTAGAACTGCAAAGGCACGATCACCCCTTGTCTTCATTTTAGACTTTGCCAACAATTGCTGTTGAGAGGAACGTAAAGAACGGACTGGTGTATCTGGAACCAGCAACTCGGAACCAGCAACCATTCAGGTGATTATTTAGATTTTCTAGAATTTTACTTATGAAAGGCAGGATAGAAATCGGTCTAAAACTGTCTAAAACAGAGGAGTCAAGATTATTTTTCTTGAGCAGGGGTTAACAATAGCAGTCTTAAGACACTCTGGGAATACCTCTAACAATGACATCTAATAATGACTAATAAGTTAAACACCTATACAGTGGAACCTCGGTTCATGACCATAATTCGTTCCAGAACTTTGGTCGTAAACCGAGTTGGTCGTGAACCGAAGCAGTTTCACCCATAGGATTGTATGTAAATACAATTAATCCGTTCCAGAACATACAAACTGTATGTAAATATGTAAATATATGTAAAGATTAAGCACAAATATAGTTAATTACACCATAGAATGCACAGTGTAATAGTAAACTAATGTAAAAACATTGAATTACACTTACACAAAACACCCAGGCTCCCTGCTCAGCTACACGAGCTGGCTCGCTCGCGCTCTCTCCCTCTCTCTCTCTGTAGCACACACACCACCAAAGCCCCTCCCTCCCTCCCTCAGCTACAGGAGCAGGCTGGCTTACGTGCTCTCTATCTTTCTCTGTAGCACGTGCACACACACCACCCACCCCCTATCCTCCCCCCCATCCCTTCCCTGTCAGCTGCCCGAGCGCTCTCTCTCTCTGCGCATGCTCGCTCGCGCTCTCTAATCTCTCTGTAGCACGTGCTCGCGCAGCATTTTTTTTAAAATGAGTTTTAAGCACTGCAAAAAAAAAGAAACATTAGAACAAATCCGAAGTGCATGCAAAAACCAACTCACAAGCAACCAAAAATGTACTGTAACAAGATCACTCTATTTTAGCCTTACATTCCAATCGATGTAAACACTTTTTATAAAATGAGTTTTAAGCACAGCGGAAAAAAGGAACATTTGAAAAAAGAGAAAAGTAACATTGCACCTAATCGCGCTATGAAAAACTCCATCTGTAAACACTTTCATGAGTTTTAAGCACAGGGAAAAAAGCAAACATTTGAAAAAAAAGAAAAGTAACATTGCAACAAATCGCGTTATGGACTGAAAAATTAACTTTTGAAAAATCCGTAATACAAAAACCACCAAGAAAACTAACCTTGCATGAGTCGAGTTCTGGCATGAAGTGTTTTCCTTCAGGTGTTTTCTCTTGTGATTTCTTGGGTTTCTGGTGCTTTTAGCTGGTGGGAGTGAAAGCCTCATGCAGCCATTCCAAAAACAAAGTTCTTGTGACCCAACCCTTCGTGTTTGCCCCCCACATTACTGGCAGTCTGGCTTTGTTTACATTGTGCTGCTTGAAAGCAAGAGGGTTCTCAAATTGGTAAATGAGTAAACTGGTTAACAGTTTTTCCACCTCTTGTAATTTCTTTCTTTACTTCGATTTCAATTTTCTTCAAAACTTTCTTCTCACCACTCTTCACTTGCTTAGAAGCCAATGGAAGGAGAACAATGAACAGAGCTCTTGCAGCCACGCGGCTCGCTCGCTCGCTTTCTCTCTCTTTCTTTCTCTCTCAGGCTGCCTGTGGTGGGGGGGATGGTGCGCTAGCGCGCACAGCCTGCAGATAGGCAGGCAAACATGTGCAGCAATCTCCTCCTCCCCCTCCCCAGCAGGCACAGGAACGGGGGGATGGTTTGCCTGCCTATCTGCAGCCATTAAGTGCAAGCCAACACGTGCAGTAATCTCCTCCTCCCCCTCCCCAGCAGGCACATGCTCGCTCGCTCTTGCTCTCTCTCTCTCTCTCTCTCTCTCAGCTCAGCTCAGCTCAGCTCAGGCAGGCAAGGGAAACTGGCTTGTTCGTATACCGAGTGTGTGGTTGCGAACCGAGGCAAAGGTTTGGCAAGCTTTTTGGTCGTGAACCGAGTTGTACGTGAACTGAAACGTTCGTGAACCGAGGTTCCACTGTATTACCTTTTGTTGGTCAGGCTTAGATTCCCCTCTTGGTGAACTATGATATAAAGGCTACAACAGAAAAAATTCTCTCCATGATTTCTATTTAATGATTTGTACAGGCTAAAAATGGGCAGCTTTATGTTTTAGCACCTCATTACCACTTTGCATCTAATGCTACCCACAACCCTGAAATAGATGAACATATTATGTAATGGAGGCAAGAATGGATGGACACACAAGATTAATGAACAAAGAGGATATTATTACAAAATGTATCAAGGTGTCTTCTAAGTTCTCATAGTACTCATGCTCCATCTTGGTTGAATAATAACTTCATTGTCAGTGTCGTCCCTTTGTCTTTCAAAATTAAATAGTTCATAGTCAATGACTAATCAGTAATGTATTAATTACATAAATTGTACGTAAATTGTACAAAGTTTAATTCATTCATATTTTGTGATATTTCAGTTTGATTTCCTCAAATAAATGTACATGTATAAAGTCATTAATATAATCTATTTAACTCTTTTATTGGCACTGCATTGGTTTTTACTTATGGATTGTTTTGTAGCCTTCCTCTTCACAAATGAAAAATATTAGCCTGTTGAAAGTCTTTCCTTTTGCATCTTTGAATGACTGTATAGTAAAACTCTTTTCAGATCCTTAACCACTTCTAATCCATCAATATGATGAATAACGTATGAAATATTAGAAGATAAGGAAATGTCTCAAGTTTTACTTTTGCTGCCTGAAGTAGCTGTTGTGCAGAACTTTCTGAAGAAATCGCCATTTTAAGTAATTTATCTTGGACACTCATAATACCCACACTGACCCAAAAACAGAATATTTTTAGATACCGTATATACTCGTGCATAAGATCTCCCGTGCATATGTCGGGACTTGATTTTACAGTATAATTTCTGGTGTTTTATAATGTTGGTCGTATATGTCGAATGTGGAAAATTCACACTATTGGTCCAAGAGATGATGTGCTAACGCGCACCTGGGAGAATAACCACAGAGCACACTGCCTTTTTTTCTTTGTGGGTGTTGCAATGTGCTGTATCAGCATGTGTTCCTAACCTCTCTCTCTCTCTCTCTATTGTTTCTACGTAACCACACGGTGATACTCGAACTATTCTGAAGCGACGTTTGCACTGTTTTGTGTTTTTTGTATCTCACACCCACATACACCTTTATTGTAAGAGCATCCCTTATCTACGATGGAGTGTTTGATCAGGAGAAAATATGAAGCTGGTTTCAAATTAAACGTTGTTGAAGTAGCGAAAGAAATTGGTAGCTGTGCTGCTAGAACAAAATTCAATGCATCTGAGAAACTGATGCGAGATTGGAGGAGGCAAGAAGATGTAAAAAAAAAAAATTATAATTATAATAGTATCATATTTTTGAACTGGTGTATAAGTCAGATTTTTCGGGTTTCAAGACCTGACTTATACATGAGTATATACAGTATGTGTAATTAAATATAAAAAATATGTAAGATAAAATCTAATACTTAATTTATAATAATGCTTTATCCCCCCACCCATATTTTTAGAATGATGTGCATGTGAGAGCCAATCTCAGAAAGTTAATGTTAAAATTCACATACGTGTTTGCTTAATTTGAACTGAATACACATTTCACATAGTTACATCACACTTTTACCTGAATCGTTCTATGAAGTAAGCTAAACCTTTAGAACCATGAAAGTTTTGGACCAATGCAGTTACGCTTTTAGTCAAACCCTACTTGTTTATGCAGATAGGATAGATAATCAGGGGCTGGAAAGTATGGCATACATTACAAAATACTAAATCAGGCTGCATATGCTTCATCACTACAAAACATCACTCACAACGTCACACATTATTTACGGACAAAAATGCAGTTTTAAAGTAAACATCTAATGAACAAGCACACTGGTAACATGAAAAGATAGACTTTTTGGGAATGTATATACTTTTTTTCACATAGGAGTATATGCAGAACACATATTTGTTAAATTAATACGGTTGATCAGGTATGTTGTTCTTTTTTTTTTTTTTTTAAAGTTAAATTGTATTTAACTTTAATCTCCCATCAGAAATAATCAAAAGGTCTCAAGTGTAACAGCACATAAGTCTGAGCAGTAAAATGATAACATCATAAGATAGCTTAAGTATACATTTCACTTTAACGGTCACAGAGACCTGAAAATAAGTGTTAGACTAGTAAAACTTGCTGATCAGAATCCTGGGAAGTGGTGATATTTTTTTTGTTGTAGTATTTGTCCTAGTCAAACAGTAAAGTAAGAACTGCTCAATACATATGAGGCAGAACTTTCAGCACTTATACAAATTATCAGTGTAACACAGTAATGTTGCTTGCATCACTGCTACAGAAGTACTTTTTCGTCAAAGTGAATAAGTAATGTAGACAGTCGAGTAAGTAGCTTCGAATGATCGCCTATTTTCAGTCATGTAATAAAAGGTGAACTCTTGTGCTCTAACGCTGCTATTACAGGTTAGAATTCCAAAATATGTAACATTTTATGATTCGATATTTCAATACTAACAAAAGTGCACTGGAGGGGCAGACCAATTGCTCAAAATTATTGCTCAAAGTGTGTGTCTAGAAGTTTAACTGGACCTGTAGTGTACAACTGTGGAAGGATTAAAGCAGTGGTTGTCAACCTTTATGGCCTTATGACTCAGTTACACTTACTGATGTTGATTAATGACCCACACCCAGAAATCAAAATGGTGAAATGAGTGTGAATATAAACGGGAAAAATAATCACACAGTTGGATTGTACCCTCAGTTAAACTGGAATGGGGCTGGGAATGCATTATAGTGTCAGTCGGTGAAATGGCCAGTGGTTCAGAAACACTGGATTAGAGTGCTGTTAAAATATTGTCAATATGCAGTTGCAGGTTCGACCTTACTTAGTCCCACTGCCATCATTTTATAACTAGGTTTGTATCTCCCTAACCCACACACACTACACACTGTCCTTTATTAGTCCACAAAAATCTGACTAACAAAGAAACATTGTGATAATTTTTCCTACTTGTATAAAAATACAAAATTCTCCATAACTTATTTCATGACGATTACTGTTGGTGATTAGTCACAGCACAGTGGCAATAGCACAACTCCAAATGTACCTGAACATTTTTGGTTACTCTTCATTTGACTGATGTCTGAAGCCGCTCACTTTGTTTTAAGCTTCGAAATCTCAGGAACTCCTGTAGAGATGTCCCTGTCTCTACATTTAATCAGAGTCAAAAAGAATGTTGATTACAAAACAACAATAAAGTTTACGCAACTGACAGAAGTTAGCTTGATACTTGCCTCTCTGGGTCGTTTTAAATTTTTCCACTGAAAACCTAAAAGCATCTTTTGGTAATTGCTGTAAAAAAAAGTTATATATTTTCCATAGCTCTGGCAAAATAATTCCTGCTGAACTATGGAAATACCACAAAATGAACAAAACATGTTACATATCACGGTAGTATAAAATTGCGAAATAACAAAATGAATAGAAATTCAGTGTGTAAAGTTCTGGCTTCTTTTTCCTTTTCTCATCATTCCCTTAAAATTTAATTTCTGTTTTGACAGCCTACTTTCTTTTTCTTTCTAATTTGTGTTATGGGTTTCATGTTAATTTGTTCTGTGTGCTTTGTGAATTTGTTGTATGTGTTTTTGTTAATGTTAGTTTTGTTAATGTTTATTCAGTGTTTTTTTTTTTTTTGTTTTCACGCTTTGCCTCTAAAGGTCACCGTATAAATCAGTATAAATCAGTATAAATCCTAAAACTATTAAGATAGTATAATATCATACTAGTTGTTACTGATAGCAGTCACTGCATTGACCTTTGAGACAGTAATTGATAAGCAAACAGTGTCTGGAAGGGGATTTTAGCAGATGTGGCAAACTTGCTTGCTTGATGTGTAATGGACATGTAATGGACTTTGATAGACTCTGTGGCATTGTATAAATAAATGTATAAAAGGGATGGTGCTCTGAACAAAAAGCAGGCACCTTGGCATTACATTAGGATACTGTCCAGTGTCTCAATTCTATGTGTAGAAGTAATAAATAAAAACTTGATTCTGTAAGCTAAATTATGACACCTGATGTTTTCTTCTACTATCCCATAGAACATCAATGGAGACACCTGAAATTGTCACTTTACAGATTCTACCATTACATGAGCAGATCTGCTAGGAAGAATGAGGTAAACTGCCCAAATCCAGATGTGCAAAACTTGGAAAGGCAGACCCAATTAGACTCAACAGTTGTAACTTCTTCCAAAGGGCTTTTCTACAAAATACTGAATTAAGGGTCTGAGAATGTATATGCATGAGCGATTTCACTTTTTAATATTTAATAAATTAACAAACTTTTCTGAAAACATGTTTTCATTTTGTAACTATGGGTTATTGAGTGTAGATTGAAAGGGAAAAATAGCAAATCTATCAATTTAATATTACATCTATACAATAAATTGTGCAGAAAGTGAAGGATTGTTAATACTTTCAGAATTCTTCATATTTTGCTGGAAAATGCTGATTTCAGATAGCGAGTTAATATGTGTGGTAAAACATAGACTTATCAAAGATAATATCTACAATTTCTGTTCAATACATTTATGCATAAGCATAAAAATTAGATAAATGATACATGTATATACAGAATATTTTATAGTTAAAGTTTCTGTATATAGAAAAATGAAGCAGGATACTTCTGGGCCCAAAATTATTAGCTGAAAAGGTCAACATTGAATTTCTAAGAAAACCAGTGTTCCAAAGTAAAACACAGATGTGCAAAGCAAGAACAAAAAGTAAGGAACAAGTCTATCATCTGGAATTAGCAGCCATGTACAAGATCAGAGCAGTGCATTTCAAGTAAAACTCTCTTTAAGAGGGAGCAAAATCTAAAACAGGAAAGTAAAACTAAGTTACATGACCGAAGAAAGTACATTTATTCGAGTTAGCATAGCAAAGAATAAGAATATGAGCAGATATTTGACCTACTGAAAGAAAAAATCAGAATGTTTCATGTATAATGCAGACTGTAGAATTCGCACTATAACATGACGTAAGCACAATAGCCGAAATGTGCCTATGCACAGAAAATTCCAGATGCAGGAATCTGTGCGTACTCCTACTTCCACGGTCTTGCACTCCACAAATCCCTATCAGCGTGAAAACTAACGCACATGCACGTGCCTTCTGTCCCGCCCCTTCTCCTCCCAGAATTACGCCTCTTTGTTTTATGCAAATCAAAATATATATACATCCTTAAGCTCAGCGTTCTGTGAAAAGGCAATGGCAAAAGCAAGTGGGAAAATATAAGAATTTCAGAGAAAACCAAGTGGAGGCAAAGAAAAACGTACTATTTGTTGATTTATAAAGTGGTATAATCAACAAAAGGAAGTTGATCGAGTGACATAGCGTGTTGGAGAAACAAGCTCAAATTCACAAAGTCACACAGTGCCCAACATAAAAAAGAAGTTGTCCCATATCAAAGTCGCCGTGAAAAGGCGAGACGAAGCCCACCATCTGAGTGTCATATGGAAGCTTATTAGAGTACACTGAGAAAAAAAGGCACAGAGTAGGAAAAAAGCACGAAATGTTAACTTCAATCTCGAAATATCCACTTTAATCACGTAGTCTATTTTGTCATGAAAGTAGAACATAAACTTCATCTTAAAATCATTTAATTTACTAGTTTCTCAAATCCCATCGTAACTAAAGTAGCACGTAAAATGCTTTGTTATGTATTTGATCTTCAATGTGCTGTATGCGTGTGAATCACTACGTGCTTCCGTTCTTTCTCTTTCTCCGACAGGACACAGAATCCATTACATTCATGATATTACAGCTCTCTGAATAATTTAAATACCGACATGCATACGTGATATCATTTTCATGATGATTGGAATGAAAGCATGTTATTAAGAACACGACGGCGCAGTGATTGTTCATGTCTCATACAAGATGCTTCTGCGCCATGCACAACCTTTGATGAAATAATTTATTTTAGCAGTACTATCTCTTTGAAACGTACTAACCTTCAATTCTTGTCCTTACTTTTCTTTCCCCAAATACCCAATCGCCACACAATCAGCTCTGTAATAGACGTTAAGCCATCTGTAAGCTTACAACGACAATTCTTCCAAACTTTTAAGGAACATTGAAATATCTTCATAGTACGTGTTTAATTATTCTATCCATCTATCCTTCCAGTGTCGCGCCAATCTCAGCAAATATACAGCGCAAGGCAGGAACAATACGTGAACATGCAAACACTGCGGCACCATGTCCTCACATATTTAATTATTAACAATACAGATTATTTAAATGAAGTTAAAGTTTTATCTGTATAATCTAATCAACATATTTTGCTGCATTTCATCTTAAAAATGATACCGTCATCATATGTAAATATGCTCTTTATAAAGTGGCGCAGGTTGTGTAATATTATAACTGCAGTGCAAGTTTACAGTGGGATAATTGTACTTATAAGTACAAACAGTTCTAAAAGGAGCAATTGATTGAGTGTGTTTATAGTTCTGAACCGCAAGGTCCGTACAGGAAAGGCTTTGAAACGTTTTGCCGTGGCTGAGGCAGCGTGGGCTTGATGCTGTATACTGATAATTCTCTTTCCAATCAGCTGCTGCTGTGATTCCCCACTCAGATACAGTCATATAAATACTCCAAGTGGTGCAGTGAGAGTAATATGGAAAAAGATGATCCGCTGTGGCAACCCTTAAAGGGAGCAGCTGCAAGAAGAAAAAGAAGAAGAAGAAGGTGCAGTGAGAGCAACACTGCTAAAGCAGTTATGGTATCTGAAATACTATGGCTATTCCCTGGACCATTATATTGTTACAAGTTAATCACAATCAGATGCATTACACTAATAAACAATATGCGGTTAGTTTCAGTGTATTTATAAAGCTGCGTCAGGAAAATAAAGAGTAACCATACAGGAACAGTAGCACTGCTTTGACGATGGGTGCCGTCAGTCTGCAAAACCGAGTGGAGAACTTGCGTACGACAAGGTAAGAGGTGCGTGGCTTTACACCAAGTGTAGGTTTTATACATTGCGATTTGAATGTGGAAAAGTTCTTACGCAACATTTCTGTGCGTACGCACCGTTCATACATGAGGCCCCTGGTGTGTAGCAGAAAAATTAAATAAGTATCAAAATTAAAAAAACATGACAAAAATAAATGTAACGTAAATCCTCTAACCTGTGGTGGGTTGGCACCCTGCCAAGGATTGGTTCCTGCCTTGTGCCCTGTGTTGGCTATGATTGGCTCCAGCAGACCCCCGTGACCCTGTATTCGGATTCAGCGGGTTAGAAAATGGATGGATAAATCCTCTAACACCATGAATCTAGGTACAGTAAGCTATAACAGATTCAAAAGTGCAACATTTTTATGTTATATGTTATTTATAGAAATGAAGCATAAAATAATGATATTGCATAAATAGAAGCAAACATCCACAAAAATTACATGGAAAGTGACTGTATTATGGTATTTAAATCTTCTTCTAGGAGATGCCTACCCAGTTTATCTATCTACTCTATTATAAAACACTAACGTCTGGGTGTCCAGTCCCTCTAAGCAATCTGATTGGTCAGTTTGGTGTGATTGGTCAGTTTGTATTTGATGATGCGTAAGAGTAACTGCGAATGGGAGACGCAGGAATAAAGGTGTGTGAGACATGCTGACGTTGTCACCTTCAAAGAAAGTAAGTTTAAAAGCAGATAGGAGATGACCTTGAAAATAATGAAACAGTCTGGGAAGTAGACTTTATGGGAACACGATCGAAAGAGTGAGCTCGGTGAAGAGATGTTCACTCACACGTGAATACAGAGAATACATATACTTTTTAATTACTCTATTACCTGTTTCCTACAGGTACCATAAATATCAATGTAGATAGTTTAGTCTCCGATTCAACCAAATATCTAAAAATAGTCTGATTTATCAATCATATTAACATGTAACTCTAGTGAAAAACAAGACAAAGCTGCAGTCATGAGGGTGCCTAAGTAATTTACACCCTGAAATATTTTTGTTCAATGTTCTAAAAACACTAATCTCATTTTTTCTCACAGAAAGATTACAGGTATAATAGATTGTGGTTACACTTGATCTCTGTAGGGAATATACATTTTGTATGACATTTATTCAGGCTAAAAACTACAGCTGTAAGACATTAAAATCACATTTGTATTCTTAATATGTAACACTTAATTCTAAGTTTTTGTGTTATTCTTATATAAATTTATTCTTTTCCTTGTCAACCTACTATTTGGTTAGAATATCTGTTCTTCTGATATTTAATCCTTTTATATCCATATGAATGTATGTTAAGTGTTTTGAATTGTAATAGTACTGCCTGTTTTGCAAAATAAATTTTCAGAGTAATCATTATATAGTTTATATTATACTGTAATAAATAATAATATCAATATAATTTATTAAATTGTGATTGATTAAGAGTGGAAAAATTTTTTAGGGATGACTAAATCACACCTGGTTTTACCAGTGGGTAAAAAGGATTATTTCACAATTTATATTTTTTCAAAAAAATGTTAGAGAAGAAGAAAGTGCTATCATAGTTTAAAAATGGGTGATAAATATTACATTGAACAAAGCAATGATGGGCACTGTGAATTCAGTGTTAAAGCAGAATGAAGATTCTTAATATTAGAGAGCAGTAGATACTCTCAAAAGGTACATTATTAAGCAGAAAAGCAGCTTTAAAAGTTCTAAAAACTATTATATAAATTCCACCATTTACGTGATTTTCTAGAGCTGTAAATCAATGACCATTGAAGCATAAGCCAAACACAGTTATGTACTTTTAACCACTGGATACACCACAAACTATTTTAAGGAATAAATACATTATAATGGAAAAGAAGAGAAGATACATATTATTATGAAAGTTTTCATTATTAGTGCTGGGAATTCATGTAAGTACCTGGTGCACATTTAAAGAAGTTCAACCAGGTCATGTATGAAAGAAATAACTTACTTTGTATCCTGAGGGAACCAATACTTAATAATATTCAAGGCTCTCAGTACCATATGGTGTGAAGTTTTCAAAAATGTTTTACAACAGGTAAAAAAAAGCGCTTCTGCTTCTCCAAGGATATTAGAAGGAACAGGTGACAAAAGAAAGGAAGCGGACTGTGGTGGTAAAACCTTGTGACATTCCCTATACACCACTTTGGAGAAACAACTAAACAGAAATATTTTATGGTAAAGTCTGCAAGGGTTTCTCTAACTCAGCTGGCCATACTTGACCAGGAGATTACCTGCCTCAGCCATCTCACTCTGAATAAGCATTAACAAAAAAACAAAATAATAAAATGAAACAAAGACTTGCAAAATAGCACTGTGCTAAATGTGGAACAAAACACTTCTCCTTACCCCTTAGAATGGTCCTTAGGTTTAATTTTGGTGAAAAACTTTGAACATTTAAGTATAGTGTTCAGGGATACTATTCAATGGTGAATTTTAAAAGTGAGATCATCAGTTGAAGAATACAAAGATATGCAATAGTAGGACAGGGACTTGAGCTGGGCAAACAAGAATAAAAGGTGCAGGTTTTTTTTAGTTCCAGATGGCCTCCTTGAATTGTCTACTGACAAAAGGGAATGTGAGTAACCATTCAATTGGAGGTAACCTGACCAAGAGGTGCATGTGCATTCAAGAAACTGTAATAAGAGTCAATGTGTAACACACAGAAACATCACTGAGTGAGACCATAAGTGAAGCTGAAACAAAGATTGAAATAACAATTGCCAGGAGCATTAACTAGAAGTGCTGACACTCACATTGAGATGCTTAAGCTGTAAACAAAATCGAAAGGTTAAAAGCAATGAGTCATGAACTGAATGGCAGAAAATACTAAGAGTGCCAGACTGAAATTGTTGAAGCGATGAATCCATAATCTTGGACAATGAAAAATGAGCTTGCCTCACATTTGCAACATTGTTTAGTCAAACTCAGCCTGGTTTTGTATTTAAAAAGAGTAGAAGTTCCATAAAATTAATCTATTTAGCATACAAAATTGAGAATTTTCCTATATTCCCCCCATTAACAAATAGTAACAAATCTTAAAATTTATACACCTTCTAAAAAATGACTACCCTGCCATGTATTTTGGGACAGTTTTGACCCACCATTGACTTTAAAGGATTTTACAATGCATTTTGCGTGGGACATTTATTCACAACTCATAAAAACATCCTAAATGTCATCTTTTCAGAACTGAAATCAGAAGGCTTTTAGTAAAGCCTAACTTTAAAAAAAAGCAAATGTTTCCAAATGTCACATTTTTGTGCATCTGCCACACATTTTTGAACACTGCCACATCCTCTATCCATCTTCTAGGAGGTGCATTTTTAACAATCTGTATCCTACATGACCCTTGCACCCTTAAAAATGTGCGCCTTTGCCGGAGTGATGGATAATGTGTCAAGGTTGCAGTCAGGGTAGTTTGGTGTGATTAGAAAAGTCCTAAGGAAAAGACAGCACGTCACTGTAATGTCATAATAATTACTGTATGTAATGAATCCTACTACCTAAGCATGCTGCATGGCCATATCAAGTCAACTGGGAATATCCCCCATGGTTTTATTGTGTTTATATTCCTCATCACTTAATAGCTGCAATCAAGTAACACGGGTCAGTAATAATATAATAAAATGTAATAGGGAAACTACTTAGGTGTATTTTATAGTACTGTCATTTATGTTATTTCAGAAGTCAGTCCCTATGTTACATGTTAGCTCTGCAATTATTTTGGCATTATGTTTAAGTGGTTTAATTAATAATGTACTGTACATAGTTAGATAAATGTGCTTAATTCTTACATTCATGTATTTTTAATTGTGTATTTGCCTCACGGCACCTGTATAAGATATTTATTATACTTGTTATTGTTATTTCTTATTTTGCCTGCACTTTCCTAATGTTTAGTTTGCCATTGCTGTAGGCAACTGCATTAGATCAAGGCAGCTGTGATTTTACACCTGTTGTTGGTGCAGTTATTTTGGCAGGATGTTGTTTTAGGGGTGCCAGCATTGTACCTTGCCTAGGGTTCTACATGGGCTTCGACCAGCACTGCCTTTGAATCTGTTTTGACAACAACAACATACTTAAGCTGATTTTACTCTTCATTTAGGGTGACTTATGTATTTACAACCCATACAAACACCCTAAATGGCTTTTTTCCAGCTCAGAAATGTGAAGGTTTTTTGATAAAGGGACCTGACTAATCAAAAATTACATTTTCCAAATATTGTATTTTTGTGCAGCTGATACACATTTTAAAAACTACAGAGTCATTTGTGTCAGTTTTACCATCGACTTTAATCAATTTATCATTGCATTTAAGGTGCACTGCTTGTTGACAATCCATAATAACATTCTAAACATAATCTTTTCTAACTTCAGTGCTACAGGTTCAGATGGTTCATCAATATAAAATGGATTTGGGATGATAAGTTGGATGTCAAGGGCACCTGTAAAGCACAGCATGGAATCAAGACATTGTTAAATAAATGGATCTAGAGGGCAGACTTGGCTGTAGCATTGTTATGGAAATTAAAAATAAATAAAATGTATATATATATATACAGTATATATGTATATATCACAGACCTTCCAAATAATAAAAAATGCTTTATGACCAACACCTTCCGAACTCCATCTTATTAACCAAAACAACAACCTCCCCCATCCACCTGCTATATATTACCTTTGATTCTTATTTGTCTAATAATTTTCCTGCGATGATGACACCTGGTAGTTTGTTGAAAGCTTATGAATAAAAAAAATATTTTAAGATATGTGATTTTCTCCCTTTGTGGGTTTCTAGCTACATATACTGTATACTGCATATATATATTATATATATATATACATATACATGCATTTTTTTTACAGATCATGTAGTTAATAGCATAATTTAAAGTTAATAAAGCAGTGTTTAGTGATTTTGCTTGAGCTCAGTTTAACATTAAATATCTGTTAGACAGCCTCACTCTGTGTGTTTACTTGTCCCCTAACTGAAACCTCCTGTGGCTCTAGTATACAAAACAAAATAAAATCTGCATCTTTAATTTTGCTTTTTCAAAGGTCCTTTATATAAATGAGATGTTTTTACTTTATCAATATTTCATTATAGTAAAAGGCCCTCTAATCTTTAATAAAGTCATCAGACTCTGTAATAAAAAGTGCTTACTGTTGTTATTTGGTAAAGTATAATTAAATAAGGTTTCCATTATTTACTTTAAATCATTTGTTACTATGTTAAAACTACAAGATTTTTTTGCCAGTTTTTACATGAACGTTTTTTCTATAAGTGTTCCCCACTGTAATGAAAGCATAAATGTTATTTGAATTATAATGGATTAAATATGTACTTAATACATAAAAAATTCTCAGTAAGTCTAAAGATACAGTTGTTGAAACAATCTTTTATACTTGTGTTAGAGACTGGAGAGTGATATGGAACCTAATATTCTCTCTGATCTCAGTGGACGGTGATCACATACAGTATATCATCAATGCCTTTACTGTGCTCTACCAAACAATACATCTTAAGCTAACTGAATTTCATTATGCAGGCAAAACCTGCCAGAAATATAAAGATCATTTGGCAAGTACTGCAAAAAAATGCTAAAAATCATGAAAATGACCTCGATTTGCATTGACGTCCCACCTAACTCATGATCTTTTTAATGCAGAGCTTCCCTAATATACATTTGCAGCAAATTAAATGACATACACATCAAAGTGAGTTCTCCATTCTCAAACAACTGACCTCTGGATTTAATTTTATGTGACTGCATTACTGCTGTCTACAGTAATGATTTATTTAATTAGATTGTAAAAACCTCACAACACTTCTTTTCAAAAGTTTTGCTTTCTGAAAATTTTTGGTGTTAGGGGATAGAAGGCTTCAAGCTGAATACACAGTTTCAGATTGAATGCATCACATAGGAATTTAGAGAAACTGAACTTTTATTGAATTTAGCATTTTTAATTATTTAATGATACAGACACATTGTATTTGTTCAATTGAGCAAACTATTTTATTGCTGATTTTCATTTGTATTTAGCACCTGATGCTTCTTGTTTCAGAGTCCAGCAATAGTCAGCCAGTATTGATGGACTCCACTTACCCTGATGCCACTTTTCTATCATTTCAATGTCTAATTCGTTATTTGGCACCAACATCAGCAGAGAAGAAGTCTAAATGTGAGTGCAAAAAATGAATTTATATTGACATGTTGCACTTTATGGTTTTGTTTGCTTGAAGCATTTTGTTATCCAGCTGGATGTAATTTGCTCCTCTGCAGTAGCCAGAAAAGTTCTCAACAACATCCTTAAATGCCTTCCATGTGATTTCCTCTGGCCCTACTAGCAGATCTTCAAATTGCCTGTCATTGATGATGCGTCTGATTTGTGGACCAACCAAAACACCTTTCTTAATCTTGGCATTAGTTATTCGTGGAGACATCCATCTTAAATATCAAAATTCTTAAGATGTCTTGTTAATTGCTTTCATGAAAATTTTCATAAGTCCAAGTTTCTTATGAACACTAGGCAATAAATATATTTATTGGGTTTACAAGTGGTTTATATCCTCTAGAGCCCAATGCTTACAGAATGGCCAATTCTTTTTAATGTAATGAGACTGTCCCATTCGCAATTGAAGCAATACTTGGTATATCTGAGCGACATTCCTTGTAGCAGCTCCACCAATTTTAGTTCACCACAGATGTTACAGATGTTGTTGTTATACTGTATATGTGTAGTTATAATATGTAAGTGATAGAAATATTTTTGTGATGATCAGGCCAAATTTTATTAGATACACTCTCAAGTGTCCAGGAAGCAAAATCGTCCTTCCCAGGAGGCTAACTTTCATAGCCAGAAAGGAAAGCTCAATACAAACATATAAGAATATGTAAAGACACAGACATGTATCAGAGTAAATAGTATTAAAGTGAATGTGTGATATTTGTTAGAAAAGCAATATTTGCAAGAAATGCTATTCGTGAGCTAAATTGCAGAAGTCAAAAACTAAGCAAATACTATCTCACTTGAGGCTCACATTATTAGTTACAAACAGTGCACAGTTTATTTTCTTTATTTTCTTACATCAAACAGGAATGATGCTACTACAAAGTTAGCTTCTCCTACCTCAATGTTTAGTGCTACTAGCAGTAGCAGCCAGGACTGAGTTTGGCTCATGTGGAAGTGAGAATTATCAAAAGTAGCCTCTAGTCCAGACCTAGCCATTACCCAGCAACAGCTTATGTGTAGACGGACGGGACAGTAATCAGGAAGAAACATACATACATACATGATAGAGGACAGCTCAATACAGATTTGATCTAAATAGAAACTGAGCAGCTAACACTTAAACATCTCCAAGAAAAGATAATTGGTAAGCAATTAACAGCAATAAGCACTACAGAAAAGAGTCATGAATGAGAACTAATTGAAAATCTATTCTGTAGAGCTAGAATCACCAATTATAAGATGAAAGGTAGTATATGCAACAACACATACATAATGGGGCAGTTACTTAACTTTGGCCTGAGTGGAGAATGTGTCTGTTTAGCAGTTCTCAGCAACCGTGTTTCAATTTACCTGAAAGACAAAAGGTTTCAGAATAGCACCTAGATAAGTGTGTCTCTTCAAAGATTGATTAATTCCACAAAATGTCAATTTTCACGTTCTCTGGATCATATATTATATGTTTAAACAGACCCATTCTTCTATCCATATTCTGGGATTACTCATTCTATTACAGAGTTATGGTGGATGCCTAAGCCTACCTAGGAAGCACTGGATGCAAGGCAGAAACCAAGCCAGAATTATTCTGGAGCATATTGCAAAGCACACATATGCACCGATCTACAGATAAAGGTGAATTTAGAATCAAAGATTAACATAACACACATCTGTATGGTATGTGAGAGTAAAACCACCATTGCCAAAGAAAACTCATATAAACATGAAGAGAATGCAAATCAGATATGGAACATTCATTTATGATTGTGCAAAGAAGGAAATCTGCTTTGTGAGTAGGCTTATTATAGCTAGATGACTCAATAAAACAAATAAACTTATACTAGCAGGCACTGAAATTGCAGCATATATATCCCATTCCAGTAATGCACAATAAAGAGTAAACAAATGATAATTATAGGGGACCACAAGTTAAGCCTGTGGCTGTCTAATAAGCCTTATTGAGAATACTCATTGAAGCTGCAATGAAGCAGTATTATAGCATGTTGCATTTTATTCTTAGCAACATAAACCTCTGACCTGATGATAAAAAAAATGTCAATTTGAATGTTCTGAATCCAAGACCCTCATGCTCTGCAGCATCACCGCTAATCATAGTACCACTGTAGTGTGTATTTCAATTTGAAGCTAAGTCTAGCACAGGCTGTGTTCTCTGTAAATATACTCTACTTAAACTCATTTTGTTATTCTAGTGAGAACATTAATCTCCATGGATTCCGCCTCATGCAGGGCACACTCATGGGAACCCCTAGATCTTGAGCCATTTTAGTACAGAGTAGAGAATCCAAAGTGTGTAGAGTAATCCAATGCAAACTCAGAAATTACATGTGTACTTAACACAGAAAGTACACAAGGCAAAAACTAAGCAATTGGATTAAGCACAAGGCTGAGCATTATAATCTCATGAGTATGGGTGGGGCAGCATGGTGGCGCAGTGGTGGCGCTGCTGCCTCGCAGTTAGGAGACCCGGGTTCGCTTCCCGGGTCCTCCCTGCGTGGAGTTTGCATGTTTTACCCGTGTCTGCGTGGGTTTGCTCTGGGTGCTCCGGTTTCCTCCCACCGTCCAAAGACATGCAAGTTTGGTAGATTGGTGATTCTAAATTGGCCCTTGTGTGTGCTTGGTGTGTGGGTGTGTCCTGCGGTGGGTTGGCACCCTGCCCAGGATTGGTTCCTGCCTTGTGCCCTGTGTTGGCTGGGATTGGCTCCAGCAGACCCCCATGACCCTGTGTTCGGATTCAGCGGGTTAGAAAATGGATGGATGGAGTATGGCTGGCTATAGTGGACTCTGTAATCGTATTTAGAAGGGATGGAATTAAAGGAGGTAAACGGTTATCTTTATTGTTAATTTGATCAGTTCCCTATAATTTATGTGTTGGGGATGTGTTTTTTTGGTTTAAAAGAACAACAACAGTTTAAACCCTGGTGTAGACTAGGAAAGAATAACTGTAGATTAATCAAAAATAACCTGCGGTTGGCTGGCACTCCGTTTCCTGATTTGTTCCCTGCCTTGCGCCCTGTGTTAGCTGGGACTGGCTCCAGCAGACCACCATGACCCTGTAGTTAGGATATAGCGGGTAGGATAATGGATGGATGGATAATCAAGAATAACTGTAGTCATACACACAGACTTGGTGATTGCTTTGTGGGGCTTAACACCTATTCGGACGATATAAACTTTTAGGACATATGTCAGTGAAGCCTCTGTTACCAAACCGCATTGGAAATATTTTTCATTTATTTGTATGTGATATGTCTGGAAAAATTAGAGATAGGTATGCTTTCTATGTTTAAGCAATGTCATCACCTCAAAACATTCATATACACTTTGGCAACAGTAAGTAACAATTTTTTTCCTCCTTATACCAAGAAAACAAACATAGCAGCAAACAGGGTAAGGAAGGGCCACAACTGAAGCAGAATTGATATCACACTCTGTGTCTCATGTCAGTTTAAGATGACTGGTGTTGCCAAATCAAGTCTCTGCAAAACCATTCGGCGAGGTTCATACTTGTATTTAAAGAGTTGTATGAGAAATGTTTTTGTGACAAGGAGTCTTTTTCAGACTGGACAAAATGGTGAGAATGTATCAAATGCCTGAAAAAAAATTGCAGGGGACTGCATTAAGCATGACAAACAAAGTGGCATGAGCGCTGCATTCTAAAATGATGGTACCAGCTCTAACTATTAAATGTTGAGGCAGTTCTGACTCCCAGAAAAAATTTCCCCATAATATTCTTTTTGGTGGTGCAGGATTCATAGAATCGACTACAGCAAACAACCAAATTGTATAAATTATAAAAGAGATGGGATTAGAAATATTTTATTACATGTACAACCAGATTTGCTATGGCATCTCATAAAAGCAGCAATGAAATTTAGATGTTGAGAGAACAATTACAAATTTTAAAAAATTTGGTGGTGTGAAATTGTTAATGAATTCACTATTAATTGAAAGAAACAAGAGAACAATGGTTCTTATTGTTAAACATTATGCACAGTGGAACCTCAGTTCACGAATGTCTCGGAACAAGTACAAATCGGTTTACGACCAAAAAGTTACCCAAATTTTTGCATTTGTTCACGACCACACAGTCGTTATAAAAACAAGCCAGTTTTCCTTTCGGTTTGTGCGCGCGAATAATTTCCACATGTGTTCAGTCTCTACCTATGCATTCAATGTGCAGCGAGCGAGAGAGAGAGTGAGATACACACACACGCACGCACGTGCTCACTCGAGAGAGACACATACACACACACACGAGAGAGAGAGCGAGAGAGATGGGGCTGGACGCATAATGCTGAGAAGGCAGTTAAAGAATGCACCGGGCTTGTTTTTAAAAAGACAGATTCGAGCATTGTTTTAACCTCGTATTTAATGAAGACTTTTTTCTATTGGATTTTAACCTCCACTTCACTTCTGTTTACAGCGATCGGTTTGTAATGTGTATTGTTGCAATGTTACTTTTCTTGGTGGTTTTTTAAATTACTGATTTTTCAAATGTTAATTTTTTTCCCTGTGCTTAAAACTCATTAAAAAAAGTGTTTTTAGCAAGCAGTTCGTAGCGCTATAGCGCGAACTCTTGCAGTGTTAGTTTTCTCTGTTGTTCAAGGTTTTCTCAGTGTTATTCAACATTTTTACATTTAGTTTACTATTACGCTGTGCATTCTGTGGTGTAATTAAGAATATTTGTTCTTAAAAATCTTTAAAAAAAATATATTTACATATAGTTCTTACGGTCTGGAACGGATTAATTGTATTTACATACAATCCTATGGGGGAAATTACTTCGGTTCACGACCAAATCGGGTTACGACCAGAGTTTTGGAACGAATTATGGTCGTGAACCGAGGTTCCACTGTATGTAGAATTAGAAGGCTGAAGTGGGTTGTTTATCTAACAATGCCACAAGCATGAGTCATCTGAATAGAATACTGTGTTTGGAGGTCCACTGTCTTCAAAGTCATACACTTGACTGTTGTAGTATGAATCAGTTTGAAAGTTATCAATGTGGGTTGCATAGAAAATGGACAAGCTTTTCAATTGCCTCCATTTCTGAAAGAGAAGTGCTAGTTCACATGAATTGACAAAATTTTACTACAATGTTGATTTGCAAGGAATTAGGTTTAACCTGGGGTTATTTTTAGGGACTTTCTTCAAAAGGTAAAAGGCTTCGTAATTTGTACTGAGACGTGAATGCTCAATCTGTATAAATTAACCAATGTGAGCGATTGAATTACCGTACCTCCTTGTGTAAAACTATTTCCATTCTAAAATGTCTTTAGTGTGAGGAAACAAGAGGGAGAAAACAGTGAGATAGACAGGACTCTTGACCAATGAATGAGAGGGAGTGACAGCTCTTTAATTCAAAAACTGAATCCTGTGTATACTGCATTACATATTTATGATGTATGATGATTTTTTTAAGAATACGTAGCAATATTTTTGCAAAAAATGCATGTGTTTTGTATGCTGCAAGCAAATGACTGGATAAGTGACATGTGGATTATGCAGCACAAGTAGCAAGAAGTCTTTTTCAACATTTTTCACCTTGTTTGCTATTGGACAGAATTAGTCAGCATTGGCATGAATTATATAATTTTTTTTGTTATTTCTGTTCTCCATGAAAATATGAGATTAAAAATGTTTCTCAGCCATCACAACAAAACACATGATGTAAAGAACATATAAAAAAGTATAATGCTTGTGTGGAATATTCCTTTATGAGATTATGCTATTACAGAAGTACAAGTATTTCTAAATCTATACTAATAAAAGGCAAAGCCCTCACTCACTCACTCACTCACTCACTCACTCACTCACTCACTCACTCACTCACTTACTCACTCACTCACTGACTCATCACTAATTCTCCAACTTCCCGTGTGGGTGGAAGGCTGAAATTTGGCAGGTTCATTCCTTACAGCTTCCTTACAAAAGTTGGGCAGGTTTTATATCGAAATTCTACGCGTAATGGTCATAACTGGAAGCAGTTTTTCTCCATTTACTGTAATGGAGATGAGCTTCAACGCCGTGGGGGCGGAGTTTCGTGTGACATCATCACGCCTCCCACGTAATCACGCAGTACATAGAAAACCAGGAAGAGCTCAAAAAAGCGCTTAAGAAAACATGCATTATATAATTGAGAAGGCAGCGAAACAATAAGAAGCGAGCGAGTGACATATACAACCATATTCATGAGTTCTGCTACTTCGGAAACAAAGCACGATGTAAACCTACACTTTAAATTAAGTTCATAGACAGGCTGCGCTGGCGCTTGTAATTTAGTGCCTGCCCATATAAGGCCGTCCGTCAGCGGCAATCCAATAGCAAACTGCCACGGGTAAATATTCACGGGTGAAGGACTGTGCTTATGGAGAGGAAGATGAGATGGTCAGGGTGGTGTTTGACACAAACTCAGCGAAACTGCGAGAGAAAGTTTTAAGTGCCAGGACTAAGGTAACATTAAATACAGCCATGGACATAGCACGAGATGGCACCAGCACAGCTGGGAAACTTCGCTGCATGTGTACAGAGCGGCTCACGTGAACTGACGCAGTGCACAGATAAAAAGCAACAGTTCCAAAGAGCGCTGAACAAAACCGAATTACACAATTGAAAAGGCAGCAAAAAATATGAAGCTTCTGATAAACATATTCATAAATCCAGCTACTGAGGAAACAAAGCACACCGTGGAAAAAGTTAATGTCCCGCGAAAGGAAGACAGTGTAAAAAAAACCCGTGCATGCAGTGTGTCAGGTCTCAGATAAAGAAGAAGACGAGCTGTTTATTGATGCAGTAAGAAACGAATCGATGAATGAAACCTGTCATCTTTACAACGATTGACAAACACGGAATGTAACTTGAACACAACACATCCTACAAATACGAACCTGATTGAAAGAAATAATGATAATCAAATCCTTGATGACAGCAACACTCAGTAACACTCACAAAACAAATACTGTATATTGACAGTCATGTTACGTTATTTTTAAAATGTTCCCTTTTCTTTTTCTACCTTTTTAACACACTACTTCTCGCTGATACGCGGTATATATATATGTATATATATATATCCCGCTCTACATACTCGAATAATGGATACTTTATTCGCCATCAATGATTGTTTTGTCCGTCTACATGCGGCTTGAACCTTGTGCATGTTTGGTAGCACATATCTGTGTGAGAAGCTCTTCTCAGTGATAAAGACTAACAAAACAGCACACAGGAGTCGCCTCACTGATGAGCACCTGCAATCCATCCTGAGAATCTCCACAACACAGAACCTCACAGCAAACAGAAACGAACCTGTGGCCAAAAAAAGATGCCAGGCGTCCAGCTCTAAAATGACATGTGAGCAAAGACAACTGAATGATTTGATTTGTTATTGCACGTAAGAGCGGGAGTCAACCGTTTTAACAAACAGCGTATTGCACTGATACGAAATAGCTGTGTGTGTATATATGTAGATATGTATGTATATGTATATATATGTTTATATATGTGTGTGTGTATATATGTATATATATATATATGTATATATGTGTATATGTATAGATATGTATATATATATATATGTTTATGTGTGTTTGTGTAAATATATATATATATGACAACAACACTCATCACTCACAACAGTGACAAAACAATTACATTGACAATCAGGTTACGTTATTTTCAAAATGTTTCCTTTTCTTTTCATTGCTTCTTTAACACACTACTTCTCCGCTGCGAAGCGCGGGTATTTTGCTAGTGTGTTATAAATGTAAAAATCATTAAAAGTGGTCAATTGCTGGTAAAGTGACTTACTGATCATGAAACTGGTTGCAACAAAAACCAGGATGTATAATGTCATAGCATTTGGCACACATCAAGATTTAAGGAGCAGAACAGTGTACCAAAAGTCACAGTGAGAAAAAAGAAACATTCATACATTGTGATGTATGCATTAAGGACAATGCTTGTCAAACTTCATGAGGAACATGTATCAGATGGAGTACCTCAACTTAACAAGATTAAACAGAATGAATGTCCAACAGTTGTAGTTATGGAGTGCTCTGTATCACTCTTTCCTTTACAGCTGAGATAATTCTGAGTGTATTACATCACATCACCATTAATACAATTCAAAGTACTTGGATTGTTCTGAATTTTTCTGCAGTTAATGTGATGTGGCCATTTTAAGAGCCTTGGAAAAACAACATAAGCACTGCATTTCCATTTTGAAAGATCTCAAACAACTGAGCAAAAGCATTTTATTGAGACTTTACTATTCTTTAATATTTTTTATTTAGGAGACACAGTTATCCCAAAATAAATATTATAAATAACTGAAAAGAAAAAAAAAGAATAATTGAGATGACAACCTGGCTTCCCCATTTAATAATTCTATGTTTTAAGTAAACCGGGATGAGCAACATCAGTACTGGAGGGCCACAGAGGCTGCAGTCTTTTTTAATTCCAAACCAGTTTCTTAATTTGAAAACAGTTATTGATGATGAAGCAGTTATTGCTCATACAACGTTTACAATCTTTGTTTTAGTTGTCTTGCTTGTTAAGATTTCCTACCCCTAATTGCTTATTTTAGTCTTAAACAGATGAATTTACTGGTTTTAATTGCTCCTTATCAACAATAGGTTGCAAGTGAATATATAGAATCCTTCCAATTGAATCCTTCAGTTCTCCATCTGCTTTGTTCCCATTTACACCTGTGGGTGTTCATTGTGAACAATCTGGTTTAATGCAATATTTGGAAAGAAGCTGAAGAGACAAAAAGTGAAGGAATGAGAATGAATCATTACTTTTGGACTTCAAATCATCTGGATGATATCCTTGGAAAGGAAAACAAAAAAATCTGTGCTATAATAATGACATGCCATGGCAGAATTAAAACACTAACAAGCCTTGAAAATAAATAACATGTTATTTGCAAGAATTGATTTATAATTAAGTAATTCCACTGGAACAAAAACCTTTAGCTCTAGCAGTCCTCCAGGGCCGACGTTGTTCACCACTGAAGTAAACATTTATCAGTTATCCCTCTTTTTGCGTTTACTTTTTTAACTTCTGAAGTCTGTCCCAGCCCACTCCTGGACATTCAGAGAGTTTATTAATATTTTCTAGGATTTTTTGTAGGTCATATAATATGTGTGGTATTGATGACGTATTTCTGGATCAATGAGGAAAAGAACAGAAACAGGCAAGAGTGTTCACTTTTTTCAGTGTTAGTTGTAACATTCGTGTAATCATTCAATCAAAGTCGGCCTATACTCACTTTCAAAATAAGGCATTATGTTTAACAAATTAGCAGGATTCTACATATTTATTTAGAATTAGAACAACCGAGGGTCGGAACGCCGAAGTTCCCGCCTTCGGCTACTACCCATATTGCATTGCACCCGACCCCTATGGCCTCTCTTGCAGGTGGTGGGCCCACTGTCAGGCATCTGTTTAGGATGCCTCCTGGACGCCTCCCTGGGGGGGTGTTCTGGGCATGCGCCACCGGGAGAAGGCCACAGGACAGACCCAGGACTAGCTGGACAGATTATATCTCCCAGCTGGCCTTGGATTGCCTCGGGGTCCTCCCAGAGGAGCTGGAGGAAGTGGCCGGGGAGAGTGAGGTCTGGGCTTCCCTGCTTAGGCTGCTGCCCCCGCGACCCGACCTCGGATAAGTGGTGGAGAATGGATGGATGGATGGATAAATAAACTTTATTACTCTCATGGGGAAATTCAGATGCATACAGCAGCAGAAACATAAAAAACATGGAGAAATACTCACAGTACAAATAATACAGCCAATCAATCAATAAATAAATAAATGAACTTAAGGAGTACTTCGGGTGGATGCATTGAATTGCCTGATAGCAGTAGGTAGAAAAGACCCCCAGAGGCACTTCTTAGAACAGAGAGAGGGGATGGAGGGGATTTTTCATGATGGTGTTTGATTTTTCCACCATCCTCTTTGCCACAACAGCTTCCACTGTGTCCAGGGTTCGCCCTGTAATGATATGTTTGTTCAGGAATCTTTTTTATAGACAGCAGAAGATCCAACAGAAGCTAGAACATGAAACGCTTACTACTTACTGTAGTTAGTTGTAAGACTAGCTGATAAACTAACTGCATTACAAAAACACACTTACTTAGCAGCTGAATGTCAGAATGAGCTGAACAGATTTGAACACATGAAAAGAAAAATATTCTTCATAACTCTATAGGTGTCATTTTATGAAGGGAGTTGTTTACCTAATATTGGAAAACACTCTCAGAGGAACAGTCAAATGCGTTTCAAAATTTAGGAAGAATGTTTTAATTCTTTTCTAAAATAACCAACATGAATTTCTTTTAACTGACGTTTAAATTTTATGAAGGACTACATTATAGTAGGTTCCCTCATCACACAGTGTTCTCTGAACTAGCAAGAAAGGGTGTTAAGATTAATATGAAGCATTAATGTATGGGAAGTAGTATTATTGTGTCCATGACTGATATGTCTTTTATTCATTATAATCCATCCATCCATTATCCAACCCTCTATATCCTAACTACAGGGTCATGGGGGTCTGCTGGAGCCAATCCCAGCCAACACAGGGCGCAAGCCAGAAAACAAACCCCGGGGAGGGCGCAGCCCACCGCATATTCATTGTAATGTGATGCATAACATCAATAACATTAAAAGTGGAAAAATAAAAACAAATGAGAATACTGTAAATACTGTAGTGACCTTGCTAAAAAAATGGATGAAAAAACAGGGGCTTATATTGTGTAGGGGATGCACAGTTCTTGAGAAATGTCTCTTTTACCCTTATGCGCAGTATTTCCAGTACTCAAGTTGGTAACAGAAGGACACTTGAACATCCATCCATCCATCCATTTTCCAACCCGCTGAATCCAAACACAGGGATCTGCTGGAGCCAATCCCAGCCAACACAGGGCACAAGGCAGGAACCAATCCTGGGCAGGGTGCCAACCCACCACAGGACACACACAAACACGCACCAAGCACACACTAGGGCCAATTTAGAATCGCCAATCCACCTAACCTGCATGTCTTTGGATTGTGGGAGGAAACCAGAGTGCCCGAAGAAAACCCAAGCAGGGAGGACCCGGGTCTCCTAACTGTGAGGCAGCAGCGCTACCACTGCACCACCGTTCCACCCCACTTGAACATTAAAGAAAGAATTTGCCCCTTGTTTGACTTTTTAAATTCCATTTTTGATACAAATGGCTGTTGACTACAAATAGCTTTCGAAGGCACATAGCACAATAACAAGTGCCACTGGTTTACTTTAAAAAATAGAGTCTATGACTTTCAGCTTCTATGAGGACTGTCAATCTCCATCCAGATCCTAGAGCTTGCTTTGAAAGTTTGATGGTCTGTTCAGTCACTACACCTGAAGGAGTGGGTGTTAGGAAGCAAATATCAAGTGTTGAGCTAGGGGGTTGCAGCTATTTTATAACCCTGGAAAAATGTTTGGTTTTAAATGATGACACATAGCATTTCATGTATTCTCTCCTTTGCATCCCTTTTCTTTGAACAGTGAATGGTTAAAAGGGTTCTTGAGCTGGTTTGATTTTCTTGGCTCCTGTCATGTATCTATAATTCCATCCTGTGTCTTAATCTCTTCTGTATTCAATCCCTCAATCTCCCAGGATAACGTTTTGCCAATGTTAGCAGTTAAGTGACTTTGTCTTTCTTCTGAGGTTACGTTTTGCTGAAGTGCTGGCCCAGCTTGCTAACTATATTTGTACTTTTTTTTTTTTTTGACCCTTCTGTGATTGCTGGCTGAAATTCTAGTGTCTCATCTATACTACCTCTCTGAGAATAATCAATTTCTGTGCTCATCATCGTATCATTCTTGGAATCGTTAACATACTCTTCATCATTATCATCATATCATTATCTCAAGATGCTTCTTAACCCATTTTTGCAAAAAACTGTTTTTTTCCGCAATGACAATTTCCTGTTATCCTTAAATCTTTGTTATGCCTCCTCATTGCAAGGTTTTTTACATATAAAAATAGAGTTATAATGATAGCATGAGCAGTAATTTCCTCCTAATGCTGGGATTTTAAGTTGGTTCAGATCAAAGAGGTAAGGACTTCAAGAAGATCCCTGGTGCAGACCTACTCTAACTGGGATCTTGTCTGTTACCCCAACACTGCTTTTAACCCAAGTCCTCAATCCCTCATACATATTCTGGGAAATCCTCACAAACCTGGTACTCCTTTCTCTCTCTATCATAAGCTTTCTCCAAATCAATAAACATTATACCCAATTCTTTCTGTTTTTCTCGATGCTTCTTTATCAGCAGTCTCAACACAAAGATTCCATCAGTTGTTCCTCTCCCTTGCATAAGACCAACCTGCCCATTCCTTCTGGTGGTCTCTTACATAAGCCCTCTCTATATAACCCTTTCCCAAATGTTCATTATGTGTGGCATCAGATTTATCTGTCTATAGTTTCTACAATACTGAATATTGCCCTTCTCCTTATGAATAGGTATGATCACATTGTTCCTCAACTCTTCTGGTATTCTCTCCTGTTCATTGATCTGCATTAGATCCCACAACATATCTACAGTACTCCCTCTTCCCTTAAGTTTTTCTACATTTCCGCTAATGCCGTATAGCTTACCTTTTACATTGAACCAACAGCAACCTATATGCAAAATTTTGTGAAAATCGTTTTGGCCTTTTTTTTCATGATTGACGAACAAACAGAAAAGATGAAATCTGCAGGTTGAAATAAGGTCCTGCAATGATATTAAATAACATTAAATGAAACTGAAAATTTCAAAAGACAGGAAAAGGGCATTATGATTTTATTATTATAGCAGACTAACCTACAGTACATCACCGTCCATAATTTTAAGCAGCATTTTTTCTTTTGTTATGTGAAATCCAATGGTTTGCTATTCAATTTTAACATGTTTTTCTATTCCAAGTGACATTAACCTTCTGCCTCATTTTTGCCACATCACCATTTAAATGTATTAGTCCTCCTTTGTTTGAGACCTATCATCTTATTCATTAAGTCCCACTACTATATATCTTCACCTTATTGAATTTCAAATTGTGTTTCTGTCTGCAGTTATTTTTCATTTATTTGCTTTGGGTCAAGGGTCTCCTAATTCTTTAGAAATTATTTAGTAAAATATGTAACCACCCACATTACATAATTATATGTAAATATTATATATAAATACATGCATTCAAAAAGACTATTGTTTGTATAGCTTGATAACCATTAAAGTTGTGTATTTCTTATTAAAAAAATATTTGATTAAAAATGAGAAGATAAAGCTATATAATAAAAAGATACCTAGGAATATAGAAGAATAGAAACATGTTGCTTTATGCATGTTAAAACAATTGTTGCAGGGTTTAATTATTTTTGCCATGCTCTGTTGGTAGCTGACTGGGTAAGGATGTGAGCAGAAGAATAGTTCAGTCATTAGTGAGGGTAAGGATAAGCCGATAGCGATACTATTTAATTAAATCTAATAAAAAGGAATACAAATAATGAGTCTTGAAACTACTCCCACTTAAATGAAAACTATATTTACATCTTGATTAAAGTTTCCCTAACAAGGTCTCCTTTTCATTATATGTGTGCTGTTTGTTCAAATGAGTCTCATCGGATATAGCAGGACAAGAATGAGTCCATACAATATGCACTCATTTTCAGCTAATGGTTTCAATTATATCCATGTATATGCTTCTTATATTCCACCCACATCTCAAATACTTGCAACATTGGCCCAGCATTGGCCCAGCATAAGTGAGTGTAAATGTGTGTTTACTGCAAGTGCACACTGGGATGGACTTGGGGTGCTATCAAGGGTTGGTTCTTGCATTGTGCCATTTCATTCTTTAGTATTTCATTTGAACTTGAAAAAGAAAAGCATCTGGCAGGCTTAAAAAATCTAAATAGCCAAATGCCTTGATGTGCAAAGGACTATGTAATTGCAAACTCCAGGAGAAAATCTGAACTGCTCTAGATGCACTGGGCTTGGTTTTATTTTATATAAAAAAGTGAGTGCAAATTTCTTAACAACCCTACTGAATAATGTGGACTGTATGCTTAGTGGCCATTGTTATACCAAAACCAAAGTACTATTTGTAGCTCTTAGTGCATTACAAAGCAATCTTTATAAAATGTGCTCTTCTGGGTAAGTCCCAAGTGCACCATTCTGAGGTATTTTCCTGGAGTATTTCAGAGCCGAACATCCATGTGTAGTTTCAAAGACAGAGCATTAGAACTGAGCTGAAGAGAAACATGATACAAGACATTACTCTCTCTTCTGTTTCTTTTTCCTGGCTTGCGCCACCACCATCTATTCAAAGCACCGTGATGTTCCAACAGTGATGGATTAAAAGCCAGAAGTCTACATGACCATCATCATCAAGAGCGTCCGTGAGAACCCTAAATACAAAGGACTATTTCATTTATGTTAGGTAGAATGCCCAGAGGGGACTGGGCGGTCTCATGGCCTGGAACCCCTGCAGAGTTTATTTTTTTCTCCAGCCGTCTGGAGTTTTTTTTGTTTTTTCTGTCCTCCCTGGCCATCGGACCTTACTCTTTTTTATGTTAACCAATGTCTTATTTTAATTTCTTATTTTGTCTTTTATTTTTCTTCATTATGTAAAGCACTTTGAGCTACTTTTTTGTATGAAAATGTGCTATATAAATAAATGTTGTTGTTGTTACTAGATTTCTCTCTTAACTTATGTAGTCTTTATGAATGAGACAAAGCCAGCTTGAGGACATATATTTTTAATAACATGGATGCATTCTTTGTACCAAATCCTGAATCAGATTCGAAAATTTAAGAATATACTATATAAGAATGTTAAGGGAAATTAGACATTCCCAATAAAGTCAAAGTAAGAAACAAAAATCAAGATACAGAAGGTGTATGTTATCAGGTGGGCTTAACATGCAAACTATTATATAAATAAACTGGTTAAAGTTATGGTGATTTCAAAACGCTGTTAATTTAGTGGAAAAGCACATACAAGTGAAGCACCACAGGAAGTAATGGTTCTTCTAAATTTGGAGCCATCATCACCTGGCATTTAGTACATTTTTTAGTACACACTTAGTGCATAGACACATTCTAAAGAAGAGTGTTTTTACAGTAACATGCACTTGTGCAGTATGTTATCATTAAACTAGAAGCTGTTGGCATCAGAGGTAACCTACAAAAGTAGATCTCAAACTAATTAACTAGAGTACAGATAAAAGGAGAATGCTCCATGTGGAATGAAGTCATCAGTGGAGTCCTTCCTTCCAACTGTCCCTCTGTCTATGTGGCTGCGCAGCCTTCTTTTTGGTAAGAATCAATAACAATAGCAAAGTGTCAGTGAAGCAACAGCTTTACTTCCAGCTACCTAAATAAAAGATAATAAGTCTGCAAATTTAAAGAAGAAGATCTCAATTGTAAAATAATAACAAGTATTTCATTGTTCCTTTGTCACACTTATATTTTAATTCAGCAGTGTTCATAAATACATTCCTCGTTCATTCATAAGTCCTTACCTCTTTGATCTAGTTATGGGTGTGCTGAGTCATGGCATAAAGGCCAATCTGCCTGGTGCATGCTTTTCGCTAATGACATTGTATTATGTAGCACTAGAAGAGGAGAAGTGGGGAGGAAGTTGAAAGAACAGAGAAGAGCTTTGGAAGACAGATGATTGAAGATAAGTAGGATGAAGACAGAATATTTGAGCTTTAATGATGGTCAGGATTCATTAAGTTAGCCTGCAGGGAGAGCTATTGAAAAGAGGATATGTTTAAATATCTAGAATCAGTGGTAACCCAAGATGGAAAATGAGATGCAGAGATAGCTCATACAGTGCAGTGTAGGAGGAACAATTGGAAGAAGTAATCAAGAGTATTGTAAGATCAAAGAATTAAGGTGAAGGTTTTGTTTTTAAAACAGTGGTGAGACCAGCAATGATGTATGGAGCTGTCAGCATGTACAGAAAAAAAGTGAGGTAACAGTGTGATTGTAACCATTTATTAGGAGATATTCAAGACTGTGGAAACTGCAGACAGATAAAGTTGATGTCACACACAGTGAAAATTTGGGAAAGAATTATAGAAAAGGGAATAGGGAATAGACCACCAGCGGTAGAAACAGTTTGGTTTTATGGCAGGTAGAGGGACAACTGATGCAGTCTTTGCATTGAGACAGCTCATAAAGAATCATCAATATATATACAGAAGAGTAAGCATATGGTGTTTAATGATTTGGAGAAAGATTATGATAGAGTGCCATGTCAAAAGGGTCTGAAGGTGTATGACAGGAAAAGGAGTATCAGAGAAGTGTTTGAGGATTGTCTAGGATATGTATGAGGGAGTAAGGACTCAGGGTAAAAGCAGTGCTGGGACAACAGACAAGATCCCAGTTACAGTAAGTCTGTACCAGAGATCTCTTAAAGTCCTTACCTATTTTGATCTGGTTATAGACTTGGTGAATCATAGGATAAGAGACCAGTCCTCTTGGTACATGCTTCTTGCTGATGGTGTGTAGCATAAGAAAGGAAGAAATTGAGGGGAAGTTAGAATAATGGAGAAGAGCTTTGGAAAATAGGAGATTAAAGACAAATAGGAATAAGAGAGAATATCTGAGATGTATTGAATTTGGGGATTTACAAGTTAGGATGAAGGGAAAAAATTGGATAAGCTGAAGTGTCTAGGATATCAGTTGTAGCCAAAGATGAAGAATTAGATACACAATTTAACCAACAAGAGTGCGGTGTGGATGGAAAAATTGGAAGAAGGTATCAGGAGTTTTGTGTGATTAAAGAATTAAGGAGAAGGTTAAAGGTAAGGTTTTTAACACAGTGGTAAGACCAACAATGGTGTATGGAGCTGAGACATGGGCAGTAAATGGAATGTAAGAGAAGTTAGATGTGGCAGAAATGAGAATGTTGAGATGGATAGGTGGAGTTACAAATAAAAGACAGGATAAGAAAAGTGTCAATTAGAGGTAAAACAAATTTAGGAGACATATCTAAGAATGTACAAGAAAGGAAGTTGAAGTGGTATGAGCATGTGATGAGGAGAGCCAAGGAATATGTGGGCAGAAGAAGGATGGGAATGGAGGTACAGATGAAGAGAAAGTGAAGGATGCCAAAGTAGAGATGGATGGATAAATTAAAAGAAAATTTGAAGGAAAAGGGCTTGACTCATAAGGAAGTGCAGGACCGAGCTACTGTATATGGAAAAGGCTCATCAGGCATATTGACCCAAAATAGAAATAGGAAAAGGTGAATTGGAAGAAAATGAAGAAAAAGCAACCGTAATGTAAAAACACAAAAAGCATCTCTCCAGTAAATGTAACAGACACCTTGTATACTTCCTAGAAATACTTGTTATGCTCTCTTGTGTTGTAGGCACAGGTAACAGGTAAGTCTGATTGAGTTGTTCTCCAGTGTGTTGTGTGTATAGCATTAAGAGTGTCTTGCCATTACTCTGCTATAAGGAGTCCAATCACTATTAATTCTCCATAACTGCAAACAAATGATTTGTTTGATAATGCCATGCACATTTCTCTGAATGATCTGGACACTCTTGTCAATTATATACACTTCCACAGTTGTAGAATATTTCAAAGTAGAAAGATATTTATATTCTAAAGGAGACTACAAAGGTGCTTGTCACAGTAAGTAGATATTTCAAGGATTTCTTGACACTGCACAATTTACATTTGCAATATCTTAATTGCAGAAGAGAGAGGTTCAGTATAACCTACTGTATGTCAGTTATCCTGCCTACACTGAAAGGGAAAACAGCTTTCTTTCCCAGTGCTTTGATTAACATAAATATTTTACTTCATTGCTCGATTATAATAATTCATACATACTTTCATATTTTCTCAGTTGCAATGTCATTATTAGAACACACACCTATATCTTTCACTCATGCTATCAAAATTCTACTCTACTGAACTAGAAAGAGAGCAGGCACAGTCACTCAGATCACATAAGCAACAGTTTTAGGGTATTCTAGACAACACTTTATGCACATCAAGCCAACAGCAAAAATGACAACAGACCATCTCATTGGACTCAAAATAAGTCATTGGGTGTCTGTTACGGTCTGTATCAAAGGAGTGACACTTCATAGTAGTGACATAACAAAGGAGTGACATAAATACCATATTAAAGGAGTGACATTTTATTGGAGTGACATAACGATGGAGTGACAAATTATGATTAAAATTTTACACTCACCAAAAAAATCATTGTCGCCTCACCTACCACACACAACTGAAAGTACGCTTGCCAAAAAAATCGTTGTCGCCTCACCTACTACTTGAATGGTTGGTTGGATGGTTGTCACTCCTTTGAAATTTACTGTATATCTGAGGTTTCACTCCTTTGTTATGTCACTCCTATGACATGTCACTCTTTTGAATGGGACTGGTCTGTTAGTATTTAAATTTTCACAGGTATTTTTCTGCTGAGGTATCCTTTCACAAAGCGGATTCCAGAACCAGATATCTACTGTACATAGTAATCTTCTTCTCTGACTTAAGAAAATACACCAAAAATGAAATTTTTTATATGTTACTTACCCCATGTAGTTTGTAGTGATGGGCAAAAAATATAATATCTTGTTTGCATGAAGGGTGGAGATAAAAAAGTTTATGATATAGTAGAACCCAATGTTGACCAATACTATTCAAAAGGAAACGATGTGAGAAATCTCCATAGGAAAAAGAAAAAAAAAAATCTCACATTACTTGTGTCACATAACCAACATGTCAATTGATCCAGCTGTATGCTCAAAAGATGTATTTCTTAATAAAACTTTGTTAAATAGATACTTTAGGAATTATTACCGCACATCATAAACAGGAAAATTCCTTCCCCTAATACAACGCTTTTGAACTGTAGATCTGCCTCTCTCCCTCAATCATTGGTAAGAGTCCTGACTTTTTTCATGGATGTATTTCACATTGTTTGCATTGTACAGCATTGGTCATCACTGGGGTAAGTAACATATAAAAAATATCATTTTTGGATGAAGTATTTCATTAAGATTAGGGTAGTTCTCAGTTTGTAAGCTGACACAATCTCATGTCAGATAAGTCATGTTTTGAACAGAATTGGCACGATTAATGATCAAATGTAATGAGTTTGTTGCAGTAGCAACGCACCATGTACAAAATGGCAACAGTGTGCAGCAGTTAATCCAGTTATAAAACAGTAATATCTAATATATCAGACAAATAAAGTCTTTTGAAAAATTAGTCATTACACATATAGCGTCACATCTACTGTATTGTGTTATATACCTCTATGTATTTGTGTGTATATATATATATATATATTGTTGAGCCGACCCGGACACAGACAGGCGGACATGTTGTAAATCACCACAACACGTTTTATTATATACACTATTTAGAATTGAATGGTCGCTCAGACCCAGTTCAAATAAGTGCACAAACCCCAAACACAGTCCTGGCCACACAATGCCTTCTCTTCGGGCCGCCTCCACACTCTCTTCTGCCTCATCCTGCTTCCACCCAACTCCAGCCTCGAATGAAGGGAGACGGCCCCTTTTATACATTCCCCGGATGAGCTCCAGGTGCTTCCGACACACCCCCGTTGGCCACGCCTACGTGTGGCGGAAGTGTCAGCTGCTCTCCCGGCAGCTCCCCGGTGTCCTCTTAATTCTTCCCCCCAGCACTTCCTGGTGTGGTGGAAGTGCTGAGGTAACAGGTCCCCAAGGCATTGGGGCGCCTCCTGGCGGTGACCACGGGCCCCTACAGGGTGGGGCTTCCATGCCCTCAACCCTTGGCCCCCAGAGCAACCTAGGAAGGCAGCCCCCTCGTGATCCATGGTGGGCGCAGACCCACATCCGGTCCCTCACGGCGTCCCGGCCGGGTCATTGCCCCTGGCATCCCTGACAATATATATATATATATATATATATATATATATATATATATATATATATATATATATATATATACAGTATATATACACGTCTGAATCGCAGTCTGATTTTTTGAATGGCTACCTACCAGGTAACACTTGTGGTTGGTCAGCTAGTTGGCAAACATCCACCTCTCAGTTGCGAGAAGCAGATAATAGATATGTCGTACAGTACCTGCCAAATAATACCAATAGTACACAATACGTTTCACCCTAATTGGGGCTCATCAGGCATATCCACCTTTGTTTTCCCTTATGGGGATCTAATCTCAAATGTCAGTGCCTGAAGCGAAGCCTCTGACGTTGTGCTACGGCAGCTGGTTTGCTTAACTGACAGCGTGAAGATTGGAGTATTACATTCATAGGTCTGAATCGCAATCTTATTATTTCGATGGTTTATTTGGCAGGTACTGTAATACATATCTATTACCTGCTTCTTGCAACTGAGAGGTTGTGGCGGATGTTTGCCAACTGGCCAACCAACATTTCAATCAACTGCTGAGGCAAAACTAATTTTGCACTGCTTCACTATGACGGCTCATTTGCACACACTGCTTTCAATCAAAGGACTTTAAACCAAAAATAATGTGCTTGTCTCCTTGCACCTCCAGATTTTGCTCCCCGTGTCTTCTTTTTTTTCCTGAAATTAAAAGTGAGACTGAATGGAAGATGATTTGCAACTGTGGATGAATTCCAAAAAATAATAACTGGAGGGTGAATAAAAGATGAGTAAAAGAAATGTTTCGTGGGATGGAAGAAGCGCATTCCATCTCAAGTGGTGTATTTTGAAGGTGACTAAAGTGGAATTACTGTAAGTTGAAGAATATTTTTTTTTTTTACAGTTCCAGGAATTTTTAGTTCTCTGCCACACCCAGCCATATGTCTGGTATATAAATCTACACTGTTGGACCAATCTCTGTCAACATTTGCAGACCTCTCTCGTTTTATTAGGGGAAGACCATGGTCTATGTCCTAGCTCAACATTTTGACCCTGTGGGTACCTTTGGAGTTTTTATTTTCCCCTTTTACTACAGTTTGAATGACAGCGTCATCTGGTAGCTTAGATCAAGTGAAACACCAGAACTGAAGGCAGAGGAAACAAATGACTTACCCTGGAAACAATGAACCTAATATATACACTTCTAGAATTTACAAGGCAACTACACGGTACTGTTTATAATGTACCTAGCAAGGTAAACAAACCAACTTAACAATAACAGTGCACCTTGACACCAGTTTTTTTTTTTTCAATTTTGGCATCTATTTTTCAGCTTTTCTAATGTTTAGTTGTTAGCATAAAATCATTTATAATGTAATCATTGGTAAGACAAATCTCTGCCCTAATCTGAATATTTAAACTGCTGTGTGTCGATGGTTGGTTGGCCATTCCAGTGGCCCAAGCTAAATGTGGTGTTTTATAAGCCTACCAAATGGTGCATTGATATTCAGTCTGTAATTAGACAGCTGGTCCTGGCACCCCTCTCAGATAAGTGCATTGTGAAGCACTTGACTGCATGCTTTTGTGATTCACACTTGCCAGTCCTGTTTTTTTATCCCCTTTCTTATATTCCCAAATACAGACAACACTAAATCATACTGTTACATACATAAGAAGTTATGCTTTGGAAAAATGATAACTTCATTCTAGCAATAACTCAAAGGATGCTGAAAAGGATATTTACTACCACTAATATATAAATAAATTGTGTGTTAGAAGCCTAACTCCATTGACACCTGTTGCTTTCAAGAATGGAAGAAGCCAAGTAATAAAGTACAATTTTAATAAAAGAGATGCAAAAATTCACCTGCTGTTTAAATAAATGGCATCATTACATTTCGAGTGAACAGGAGTTGGAACTGAAGTGCCACATTACAAAGACTTCAAATTATAACAGTTTGAGCGAAACATATATTGTGAAGGACATACAAGACTTTTATTTAAACCATAATGTGCAGTACTCTAGCAGGCAATATTATCACAGACATGCAGAACAAAAGAAAATACTAAAAGCAAAGCAGAAAAGTATTTCTGTATTTTTTCTGCATTTTGTTGACATTTATTGCAAAGATATACAGTAGGTTCAAAGTTCAAATCCAGCTCGGCTATGTGAACTACAGTGATCCCTCGCTATATCACGCTTCAACTTTCGCGGCTTTACTCTTACGTCACTACGCATGCGCTTTCTGAGAACTTTTATCTAAGCCCTACGATGGCTCCTAAACGTGCTGCTCTTTCTAAGCCTTCTGACAATAAAACTAAGCGCCGGAGAAAGATGCTTACTATCCAGGAGAAGGTGAAACTTTTGGATATGATTAAAGATGGAAATACCCTACAAAAGCCTCCTCACGCATATAAAAAGACAGTGCCAGCAACTGCCTATCAAGATGTTCTTCAGCCGCCCACTGCCTAGTACTTCTTCACTGAAGACAACAACGCACCTGCTGAAGACACTGCACCACCTCTGAAGACTCTCCTACTGAGGTTGTGCCTTCATAGGTTAGTGGTTGTGTGCAATTAAATGTACAGTACAATAATCTACTATAAAAAAGCGTTCGGGATTGTCCTTCCGTCCCGTGAGTGCAAAGCATAGCGGTATTTCGCTTATTATAGACTTACTACTTGCGGCTTGAGGTACGAAGCGACGCGATGTGAGCAGAGTTCTGGTGCCGTCATCGTTCCCTTACTTTTGTGCGCGATGCGCTGGAAAAATAGACAAAATAATGTCTCTGGAAATAATTAATGTTGATGGAGTACAAATGCCTCACCGCGTAGTAAATATCAGGGGAGATGGTGCTTGCTTATTCTCATCTATTGCTTATTTAGTGCCTGAAACTTCGTCTTTAGCGGTACAAATTCGGGCTGACATTGTACGACTTTGGACAGGCACTTGAGGGAATAAAAAAAAAACTTTGGTTTCGGGAGGTTATGAATGGGCACTTTGATGTTCGCATTCCCTACACTTACATGCCTGATGTACACATGGAGCGCACAAAAATTGAGGATAAATGTCGGTCGCCTTAAAAGGCGAGTGTGCCTAGTAATATGATATTTGTAACTTCTAATATGTCTTATTTTCTCTTATTTTGTCTAATATATTGGGTAATACGAGTGTAATGGTGACTAAAGGGTGTTATTTCATGTCTAGAGGGCTCTAATAATGTTAAAAAACATATTTAGAAGGTCGTAAACAGGTTTTCTATACTCTAACTGCGAAAATATTCGATTTATAAATAAAGAATCCTACTTTGCGAAAATTCATTTATCACGGTAGAGTCTGGAACAGATTAACCGTGATAAACGAGGGTTCACTGTACTTCTATTGCAAAGGATATCAATCACATTTTGTTTAAATTGTCTAAACTGTGGTCTATTATTAAGTTAAAACTGTTGTAATAAGGTGCTATAGGATTTTGATGATTAAAAATCAATAAGAAACTGGTTCATCCCCAGGGCGGCAAATTTATTTAGGTAATGGTGTGTAGGACCTCTGTTTCACCTTCCGGCTAGGAAGCCAGAAATGTGAAGAGATCTGTACAATTTTTGAACAAGTTTCATAAATGGATGAAAGTCTAGATTAACACTTTAACTTTCTCTGTTGTTCAATAAAAGCACCTGAACACTGAACATTGAAATAAGCAAAATAGTACAATTTATTTATAACATAAGAATAATAGACGATGATACAAATATATATACATACAGTTTATGTATAAGATACAAACATACAGTTACAAAGGCTTAGTTTAACTTTTCTCTCCTATAGAAAAAGGCACATAATTTATCAATCTCTCTAAATTTTCCTCTCTTATTGGAAATGGCGCACAACTTATGAGTCCTGATCTTTCAATTCATGAGGGTAAAATGGATAAGTTGTGTGTGTGTGTGTGCGTGCATGTGTGAGGTGCTGCTCTGGCCTTTCTTATTGTATTTAAGATGAGAAACTTAAAATAGCCAGAACTTATCTTTCTCAGGGTTATTATCTTTAGTTACAGTTAACACCAATGGCAAAATACATTAGCAGGCTTTATTAAATTACAGTTAGTAGTTCTCAGAATTAAAGTATATTTATGGTTTGAAGTGAACGATGCTTGGTTTTTTCCTGGCTAGCTTTCTCCAGTCAAGTGGAAGGATTTTTCAGCCACTCTTTTTCTTTGTTTGCGAAGTCTCCTCCTTTGCCTTTGGTCACAACCTACTGGATGCAAACAGTACTGCAGTTTTCTCTTTGAGGGTTTTACACAAAGTGTCCTTGGATGTTAGCAAAGCTGCGCCTGCTAAGTCAACTGGTGATCAGTCAGTGACTGTAGTTAGCAAGGCAAACGTGTTGTGCACTTTCTCCTATGTTTGGTGTCCCTCAGCAAGGTTGGACTAATGGAAACCTCCAACTCTAAACTCCAAGACAGACAAGTATTCCTCCTTTTCTGTCTGGCACGATTGCCCTATGGAGTAAAGGGATTGTTTAAACGTCTGTTGCAGCAACACCCTATCAGCTATGGTTATGGGCAGCCAAATTATGGCCAGGTCAAGAAGTACAGTAGTGAGAGAAGAGCAATTAGTTAGGGAGTTAGAAGGATTTTATATGGAGGAATAGAGGTTGTGTCATTGGCTTCTTGGATGTACTGTACATTGGCCTATTCCTCTTGTCTGACCACTGGTGCAAATTTATGTCCATCAATGTTACGCACCCTGGTCCTTTTTTCAGAATTTCAGTCCATTTTTCACTTTAGAGAAGATGTCTTGGCTGTTACCTTGTATGGTATTGATCTTCTTATCAGATAAGGCTGCAGATGCTGCATTCCAAAAGGAGGTCCATTCAGGCAAATTGAAACTTTCAGCTGGTGATAAGAGTTCCAGCCTGGAAAAATGGATAATGCCAGTTTTTGTACGGTGCCCCATAAATAACGCCATTAAAAAAATAAATGTAAATAAACAAGTTGTCCATCCCCAGAGTTCTCTTATAAACATGCATACTTTTGTATTCTAACCTATATTTCCACAGTTGCAGGCCTACAGAGTATTGTGCCACATTTTGTCAGTTGCTGTTCTCCCTGCTGCTTAAGAGATGATGGCCTATATACAATACCTGCCAAATGGCAATAGCATTTCTTTATTTTGTTTGGCTAGTTCACTTGTGCAAAATTAGGGGCCAAAAACAGTGCAAGCAAGTGCCATTACTCTGTTCCACTCCAGGACATGCAATGATGTGCAAATGGGAATATGTTGCTACATGATCTTTTGCATAATTTGTTGTCAGGAATAAAAAAACAGTTGCTTTGACTCAATATAAAATGGAGGTTTTCACAAAATACACCCAGCAATTCAAAAAGGTAGAAAATGACCAAGGTTAATGTACTACAACATAATAGTATATTACCACATGTTGGCCTTTCATCTGGTGAAAAGGTTTAAACTTTGTTATGCATTTACACATCCATTATGACAAACATACAGCACAAAGATTCACCTCAATGAAAGAAGAAATCTGTTTTTTTTATATTGAATGGCTTTGCTCATTGCGTTCTGCTGAGAATAAAAAGTTAAAATCAATAATATACAACTTTTGAAATAATACATGTTCACAAAGTGTGAGGGTGATTGGGATTTCAAAGGGACTAACCACCTTTGTGACATCTTTCTTTAATGAACTGTTCAGACAAAACGGCTTTGTTCATCTCCCCTTGATTGACCTTGCATGTCTTCTTCTTGCTGCAAATCTGTGCAAGAGGACAGCAGATTGTACTGCTTCATTACTTTCTGACCAAGAGCAGATTTTCCTGCTTTTACTATAATCATGGCCAGATGCACTTTTTCAGAGTGACAAATCTTCATCTTGCTTTTTCTTAACACTAGAATTACCAGAGCCTACAAAAAAACTTGTAATTCCGTCCCACCTTAAATCGCTTCTTAAAATCGTTCACAGGTCTCCACCAGCGTCTTTTGTCATCTAAATGTGCTGATAAAAATCAGGCTGCAAGCAGCCAGCTATTCCATCCCCCCACCGACTTAGAACGTGCACAAACTTCTCCCAGCTCATGCCTTGATTGATTACCTGGGAGTGAAGTGGAGTTTTAGAGTGGAAAGAATAGATCATTATTTGGAATACACGCATTTCACGTGTGTTCCGTTTCTACAGTAATCCGTGTAAACACATTTTTAAAACAGAAACGTTTTTCATATTGTAGTAGTAAATGACAAAATGTAAGCATAAACTATATAATGTATGAAGCCTAAAGTCCAAATATCAAACACTTTCACAAAAGGTACACATATAACAGAACAAGTATGCTTTTATTCAAAAATATAACTGCAGAAAAAAGCCACCTTAGCATGCCATATTGACACGTACGTATTGCAGCTGACACAGTAGTATAATGGTATCAGCTGCTGACTAGTATCCAAAAGCTCATGAGTTCGATCCCACATGGCTCCGTTTTGAGAAGTAAACTGCTCTTATTCTTACTATTTTAGAATAAAAACATGCATTTGATTTCAGTGTGTAACAGCCAGTAATTTATGATACTTGTAAAGGTTAGTTTTTTTTTTTTTATTCACTTTTCATTCTCAGTCTCAGTCGTGTTCAGGATCCTTCCCTACCCCCATCTGAGAATGCTGTTTTCACATAAAGATGCGCGTGGCTCTGCAGCGTACTTGTGACTGCATTCTCGTACCAATGCTTGCGAACTGAAGTGCCTGCGTGCACTTTTCGTGGCATTACACGTCTATTTTTTTGAGCATGCCCTGTCGCTCAAACACAGGAACATATGTTGGTGTACAAGAATAAAAAACAAGTGCACTTTTATTCTAGACTATAAGTGAAGAAAAAATAAAGCAAGTTACAGTAGGCGGTTGATACGACAGCTTGCGTGGTGCAATGCTAAGAACTGCTGATTTCCGATCCGTGCTATATAAAATCATCACATTCAAATATTAACAATTTCCACACACCCTTCCTACATTCACGACATGTGTACTTGTTGCAGTGTTGACATCTCTCTGGGCTATGGTTCCTATTACACTGAATGAGCACCTGACATTGTACTTTCTTCCCTATATAAATAACATTCGAGTATAGCGCGTCTCAAATAAATCACATTTGAGTTATAGCGTCTTTATGTGAAAACAGCATTGTCAGATTGGCTTTGGGGATCGTGAACGACTGAGAGAATGGAACTGAATAAAAAAAGACTGAAATCAAATGTATGTTTTTATTCTAAAATAGTTAAGTACATGCAATATTATTTGAAAACGAACAGCGTCAGATTGGGCGCATATTCAAACCCGATCTGGCGCTGTTCGTTTCAAATAATATTGCATAATAGTGATGATGTTTTTACATATATTGTCTCTTTCATTCATCTTGCGGTTTGTAATCAGTGACGCGTGTTTTTTCCCCGATCTTGCCAGTTCGCACATGTTGCTGTATGGTGCTGTTTCTTTTGTACTCCAGGACACACAGAGGACAGAAAAGTACAGAGCAGTAAGTTCAGCGCTATAAGCAATCAGACAGACAAACAGGCAGAGAAGGCACTAGATATATAAATAAACAGGGAAGGCACTGTATAATAGATATATAAAAAACAGCTAAGGGGATAGATATATAGATAGGTAGGAAGGAAAGGCACTATATGATAGGCAGACAGGGAAGCTCCTATATAATAATAAAATTACTGTTATTACTATGTAGATAGACAGGGAGTTCAGCGTCGCAGCGTGTATTCAAACCCGATCTGACGCTGTTCCTTTTCAAATAATATTGCATGTACTTAACTATTTTAGAATAAAAACATACATTTGATTTCAGTCTTTTTTTATTCAGTTCCATTCTCTCAGTCGCGTTCACGATTCCCCAATCTGACAATGCTGTTTTCACATAAAGACGCTATAACTCAAATGTGATTTATTTGGAGACGCTATACTCGAATGTGATTTATATAGGGAAGAAAGTACAATGTCAGGTGCACCTGACAGTGTAATAGGAACCATAGCCCAGAGAGATGTGTACACTGCAACAAGTACACATGTCGTGAATGTAGGAAGGGTGTGTGGAAATTGTTAATATTTGAATGTGATGATTTTATATAGCACGGATCGGAAATCAGCAGTTCTTAGCATTGCACCACGCAAGCTGTCGTATCAACCGCCTACTGTAACTTGCTTTATTTTTTCTTCACTTATAGTCTAGAATAAAAGTGCACTTGTTTTTTATTCTTGTACACCAACATATGTTCCTGTGTTTGAGCGACACGGGCATGCTAAAAATAGGCGTGTAATGCCACGAAAAGTGCACGCAGGCACTTCAGTTCGCAAGCATTGGTAGGAGAATGCAGTCACAAGTACGCTGCAGAGCTACAGCGCATCTTTATGTGATGGGGGGTAGGGAAGGATCCTGAACACGACTGAGACTGAGAATGAAAAGTGAATAAAAAAAAAAACTAACCTTTACAAGTATCATAAATTACTGGCTGTTACACACTGAAATCAAATGCATGGTTTTATTCTAAAATAGTAAGAATAAGAGCAGTTTACTTCTCAAAACTGAGCCATGTGGGATCGAACTCATGAGCTTTTGGATACCAGCAAGCAGCTGATACCATTATGCTACTGTGTCAGCTGCAGAACGTACGTGTCAATATGGCATGCTAAGGTGGCTTTTTTCTGCAGTTATATTTTTGAATAAAAGCATACTTGTTCTGTTATATGTGTACCTTTTGTGAAAGTGTTTGATATTTGGACTTCAGGCTTCATACATTATATAGTTTATGCTTACATTTTGTCATTTACTACTACAATATGAAAAACGTTTCTGTTTTAAAAATGTGTTTACACGGATTACTGTAGAAACGGAACACACGTGAAATGCGTGTATTCCAAATAATGATCTATTCTTTCCACTCTAAAACTCCACTTCACTCCCAGATAATCAATCAAGGCATGAGCTGGGAGAAGTTTGTGCACGTTCTAAGTCAGTGGGGGGATGGAATAGCCGGCTGCTTGCAGCCTGATTTTTATCAGCACATTTAGATGACAAAAGACGCTGGTGGAGACCTGTGAACGATTTTAAGAAGCGATTTAAGGTGGGACGGAATTACGAGTTTTTTCGTAGGCTCTGGTAATTCTAGTGTTAATGAGAGTTACCTTGTTGTATGACAGTGTTGGTTAAGGTTAAAGTTTTGTAGAGTGACTATGATGGAAAGTATGGTCAGTCATACTTTAATTTAGCTGTTTGATGGAAGAATTAACAAAACATTTCTGCAAGGAGAAAAACTTTTCTTGTAAATTTTATAAAGACCCTTCACTCCTTTTTCTATTCTATAACAGCCTGTCTTGCTAAAACCACTTGTTAGTTTACACCTGTCTGTTAATACTACTGTGTTTGCTTAAGAATTACCTGAATATTTTGATAATTAGTTTAAGTAGAAAGTTTGCTTGTGTGGTAAGCAGCCCGGACACAGACAGGCAGACACCAAAGGTTCAAAACCACACACACGTTTATTAATCTCTACTATATACAATGTCCTGCACATGACCCAGTGCTCCCGCACCAATCACCCTTCAGTCCGGCCTTTCACAATGACGCCTCTTCTCCTGACCGCCTCCATTCCTCTCCTCCAGGCTTCATCCTCTTCCACCCGACTCCAGCTTACGAATGGATGGAGTCAGCCCCTTTTATGTTTACTCGGACGTGCTCCAGGTGTCTCTCGATGAACTTTGGAAGTGCCAGCTGAGCACCTGGAAGCACTCCAGGTGTCCCTGGTATTCCTTCCCAAAGCACCTCGGGGTGTGGCAGAACTGCTGACGTTCAGGGCTTCTCAGGCATTTGTGCGCCCCCTGGCGGTGACCACGGACCCCTAAAGGGTTGAGATTCCATGCTCCCATACCAACTAGGACGGCTGCCCTCTTGTGGTCCAGAGGAAGCATAGTCTCTCTTCTGGTCCTTCCGGGTGTCCCGGCTGGGTACCGCCCCCCAGCTGCTCACCACACTTGGTTATACATATTTTTATTGACAGGAAATGATGACTGTTCCATCATCGGCTGCATTAATAATGGAGACTAGTCAAAGTACAGGAAGGCTATGGAGGACTTGTGTCTTGTGGTGCAGGGACAGCAACCTGTAACTCAATATCAGCAAGACAAAAGAGCTGGTGGTGGACTTCTGGAGTGCCAAGGAACCTTTGAGTCGCCATTCAGAGGGAGGATGTGGAAGTGGTGCAGAGCTACAAATACCTAGGCATTCACAAACTGACAAAACAGTGGCACAGGACAAGAAGAGTCAGAGCAGATTGCATTGCCTATGGAGACTCAGGTTTTTTATTGTGTGTAGCAAGTTGCTGGAAGTGTTCTACCAGTTCCTAATGCTAGTCTGGTGTTCTATGCTGCAGTCTCCTGGGGAAGCAACTTGAGCTCAAAAGAAGCACAATGCCATATCAGGAAAACCTGCTCCATCACAGGGCAAACCCCGGAGATGCTTAAAGCTGTTGTGGAGAAGAGGATGGTGGTAAAATTGGATGCCATCATGAAAAATCTCTCCATTCCTTCAAGGAGGTACTCTCTTGGAACACTTTTAGCCACATGCTCAATTCACCACAGTGTGCTGAGAAGAGCCTCAGGGGGTCTTTACTTCCCACTGTTAACAGACAATTCAATGCTTTCACCTGATGTTCTCATTAAATTTACTTATATTTATTCATTTACTTATCGATTGATTGATTGATTCATTGGATGTATCTGTCCTATGAGACTGCATGCTTTTTATGTTTCTGCTACTGTTTGCACCTGAATTTCCCCATGGGATTAATTAATCTTATCTAATCTAATTTAATCTCCTCTAAAACCAAATGTATAACTGGTACCATAATGCATGTATGATTTCATACGTTGTTTCTAAGTTATACAAGCGTGCTGTGCCTTTGTCTCCCATTTATGATGTCAGAGGCATCAACTAAAGCAGTTGATTATGGAAACATAATTTTAGTTTTATACTATATAATTATACTGGGCTTAATAGCATGAGCCTGAGGTGCTGCATCAGTGGTCATATTCCTCAGATGTCAGCCTCCTAGAATTCTAAAAGTAGATAAGACCTCATGATTAAAATTTGTTAGGTGACAATTAATCCGTTTTAAAATAAAATGTAAATTATAACATATAGGCAAGAGAGCAAAAGCAGGAGGCAGATCATCATGGACTTGGTATAAGAGGACTGTATTGTCATCAACTAACATGCTGCTTGCCATTTATAAATGTGACATTTAAATACCACAAAATGTGCATGGTTGTAAACTATAATTGAAAAAAAAATAGATCCTACTTCATTTTTTATTTTAGGTACACAGCTGACTAAAATGTGCTATTCAGCTTTTCAATAATAAACACTGACACTTTTTTCTGCCAAGTAGTAGCGCATGTCTGTTAATTGAAAATGTATGCTAACATTTAAATGAAAAATATATCAAACAAGAAGCTGTATGCCAAGAAACTATTTATTTTTAGATACCCTCAAGCTGTTGATTTCTACTATTAGACATAATGGAATTTGTGGGGCAGGGCAGTAGGGATGCGCTATCAAGATACTGACCTGGTGGGACAAATTAATGTGAACAAAACTATACGGATGCTGCTTGGTTTAGCATCTGTGGCTATAGTTCCCAAAAATAGGAGGTGACTCAAATGTTAAGGAACTTACAGACTGAAAAGACAGATATCTGAGTTTGGTATAACTTTTCATGTTTCATTAACTATAACACATTCTTAAGCTTCTAAGCACCACATTTTCTTTGATATGAATAATATTCTTTCAACATTATTAGTATTGTCTTGTATTTGCAGCTGTATATTCCTGGAATTAAATGATACTAAATTGTTATTTCTTGGCAGGATGTTTTCATTGGCACTTTAATATGTTGCCGGTGTCAATTTTATTTTGTGTGATTTTTTTTTTTGTTACCACCTACAAGTTCATAATCCTATCCTCAGTATTCTCTGCTTCTACTATGTAGTAGACTGTAAAGGTCTAACTTTGTTGATGGATAAAACTCAATACTAAAACAAAAATAAAAAGGTTTATTAATCCTGTAGTAATCTTATCTTAAATGTGTGTTTTATGCAGTTTTAGCAACAAAATAAACTATGAACTACAGTCATCATATAAAAGCAAATAATTAAAGCTGAAACAAGAAAGATTTTCATGGTCATAGGCATGTTTTGCACAGTTTCTCTTATTTACTTTTGGTAAGTTTGAATCTCTCTTTTTTCATTTTCTGACAACATAAGCCATGTTCACTCTATGTAGACATTGTTTCAAGTGTAAAATGTTTGTGTTAGACTTGACTTTCCCGAACTGAATTAAGCAGCAAAATGTCACAGGAGTCATCAGTGAAACAGAATGCAATAAGTAGTAGTGATTAATCAAAACAGGCATGTTTCAATTCACATACGGTTTTGTGATACTGACTAAAATTCATTTTGCAGGCTATTTCACAATTATGAAACACGTAACAATAAAATATTTTGGAGGCATTAAATGGCTTTTTTGGAAGTAGAATACAATGAATATTGCTTCCTAAAGCCTCATTTACACTCCCATGTTTAAGTGTGTACTTTTCTGCAGCTGAGTAACGCCTGTAATGCCTACCTGATAAGTAAAATCGCTTCTGTTTATGTCTCTCATTCATATCACCATACTAAAGTTTAGTATGTTTTATAAACATATGATATACTGCATATTATACAAACCAACAAATGCCATCAAGCACATTATTGTGTTTTTTCCAAAGCAAAATCTCACTACAGTGGAAGCAGTTACTGCCAAACCCCAACTCCTCCGCTGTTATCCTACTTAAGAATATACACACTTCCCGTGATTTTTGTCTTCTTTTTACTAAAGATCATTATTTCAATACTAAATGACAGGTAGGCACTGCCAGATGTCTTGTAAGAAAATGCCTCCAGATACGAATGAAACTCCTTTCACCTTGTGTGAATTTTGCTGAAATTCAATTTATTTTGCAAATTGGTTTGTAAAGTTAGTTAGTTCCACTGCAAATTACATTTCAGGTGAATCATTTTCCTCATCTCAAATCAACAGTAACTAAAACCAAAATGTTGACCAAAATTCAAAGCTGACATTGGCACAAAGTCAAAGCCCAACAAAACCATATTTTTTAGGTTTCTGTAAAGTTTCACCCCATGTTTGGATGTTTTGGAGTGTGTCTCCATTTTTATAGGGGTACTGTGTAAACATTACAGATTGTGAACCACATATCTAGCAAAAGAAGTCATTGTAAACAATATTGGGGGTTCCGTGCAATCGGAAATGGAGCTGAATATGGAAAAACAGCAAATGTATTGGAGACGCAAAGACGCCACAGAAACAGCAATAAACAAAGCAGCACTAAATGGAACAGTTCCTCATAATGTCACACACACGCACTTAGGAGTCAGTCAACAAGCCATAAGGTGAGTGAAATATTGTGAGATGAAGGGTTGAAATATGGTACTGACACCGCTCTCACTCTTTCATCATAACCAAAGAAGAGAAAATAACGATTCCATTCACTCACCTTCATCACTTTCGGATTCACAAAATAGCCACCCAACGTCACTTCCACTTGCCAACTCCTAATGGTGATGTCACTTCTGGTTTCCCAATAATTACTTCACTTCCAGTTCCCTCATGATGACATCACTTCCGGTTCCTTCATGATGAAGTCACTTCTGTCCAACAGTTTTGACATAATTTCCTGCCTCATCACATCCGACTGCTATTTTCTGTATAAATATCACCATCTTTCTACTGTAAATTGTCAAATGCTTTGGTTTTAGATTCATTTTCATTGCCATTTTCATAACGTCTGCTGGACATTATACTGGGCAATTTCCCAACTCTTTTTGATTTTATGGACTTCAATTATTTCTTATTACAGTGTTTATTTGCTAACACCTGTGTGACATCACAAATCTCATGTTTTAAAAGGCATTATGCAGACACTGAACTCCTGTTGGCACCTTATTGTTTTCTTAGCCATTAATCAAAAAAGAGAGATGGCAGTCATGAGGGTTTTGTTTTGGGCTTATGAGATGACCAGCTGTGCAGACTAGATATAAGGGAAATTCTCCAATCAAGAATGAGGATTGGTCATGTGTGCAAAAAAATAAGCCATGTTAGAAGCTGGCTTGGTGTCTTCAGCATTTGCATAAATGTTTGCCAATTTGAGAAGGACAAGAAACTCAAAACTGCTGCGGCCTGTGGTGTTTTTAAAAGTTCCCTGAACATCCATCCATTTTCTAACCCACTGAATCCGAATACAGGGTCACGGGGGTCTGCTGGAGCCAATCCCAGCCAACACAGGGCAGGAACCAATCCTGGGCAGGGTGCCAACCCACCGCAGGACACACACAAACACCAAGCACACACTAGGGACAATTTAGAATCGCCAATCCACCTAACCTGCATGTCTTTGGATCGTGGGAGGAAACAGGAGAACCCGGAGGAAACCCACGCAGACACGGGGAGAACATGCAAACTCCACGCAGGGAGGACCCGGGAAGCGAACCCGGGTCTCCAAACTGCGAGGCAGCAGCGCTACCACTGCGCCACCGCGTCGCCAGTTCCCTGAACAAAAGATACAAAATGTCTGCTTATGCAAAAAAGTATATTTAGAGGCCTCATTTTTCAAGTGTTTTAAAACTGCTGCATTTGAAGGTTTTAGATGTCCTAATTATCTGAAATGCTGTTTACAACCAAATCAGAATTAAAAGAGCACATAAGTATATACAACCCAAAATTCCTTAGTTCCCTTACTCCAATTCAGGGTCGTAGCAGGTCACTGTGTATCATAATAGCACCGGCTGTAATGCAGGAAACAACCTTGAGCAGGATATCAGCCCATCAAGAAGAAAACGTAAAACATGCAAACTCCACATGGGCACTGACCAGGAGTGGCATTTGAATCCTGGACAATGGAGGCAACTACGCTACCCCCTTTGCAGCTGTTCCACCAGGTTATGTATGAATAACTGTGATGGCCCAGGTGCCTGCAGACTTGACATCTTGCTGTTCTTTAGGCATAGATTGTCATTAGGCAAGGATGGAAGAGTGCAATGAAGACACAAACAAGCAAGGGTAGTGCAAAATCAGGCAGTGTCCAATAAATAAATAAAGTGCACTGCAGAAATAAAATCAATGAATAAATAAATAATCCAAAATAATGTTAAAATCAAGAATAAAATTAAATTAAAATTGTGTTACTTATCTTCCCTGATTCCCAAGCTTTAGGACGCCTTTCTCTCACTTATCTCCCCCCACTCACCCACTGGGTTTTACCAGCAAGGGGATGAGACCATGGCAAGATCAGTCATCCATTGTCTTTTATACCAGCCATCTTAACCGGTAACCACCTGGGATTTTTAATTCCCGGCTTCGTCGTTCCACCACCATCCCTTGGCATCTGTAAGATGATCTGTAAACCCAACGGTCGCTCCTGCTCCCTCAATGCTCAACAGGACCAACCCATCCTTGAAGCACCGTTCCTTGCACCCTGTTTGCCCCACTGGCTAACACTCTCAATCTTTCTCCTTGTAATTTTCAATCATCTCTCTTTATTTTTAGTCACATTCGCCTCCTTGTTCTTCTTCTCTCTTTGTTCTCTTCAAACTTTTTATACTTTTTGGATGCAGGTACGTTGCTTAATGACTTGTGGAGTGACATTGACGAAACATGCTAAGCTGATCACATTTACACTTGAAGATTAATCAGCCAACCTTCCCACTGCACAACCCAGTAGCACGGTTTTAACTTAGAAATCCCACATCGCCATTGACACCTAACTCATTTCACCACAGTAATACAATAATTCTCTTCCCTGAGACAATACTTGAGGTTTTGGCATGCCCTGCAGTAGTAATTACTAAGATATATTAACTTTAGGGCAGCATGGCGGCTACCATTGCTACCTCTCATGTTCAGTTTTCTGTATTTAAACCCTAATCCAACTGCCATTTTTGTAGATTTATCTCTTTATTTTGCTTTTCCTACTACACACCTAAGACTGGGGGTTAGTATAGGTACTGAGCACACGTTTGTGTGAATTGGCCATGCAATGTATTGCTGCTTTCGCACCCAATGCTGTCAAGATGAGAATATTCCATTATATTATCCTGAAATACATTTCATACATAAAATGCAAAGGGTTATTTAGCATCTCTCCAATGTAGGCATATTTTAATTTGGGAATTTAATAGGTATGACTTGTCAGAGAAGTGTGCCTAGGGAGCATCTTCAGGGCTCTAATGAGACAAGAACTGGACCAAAGAGTAGTCTGGCTTGATTGTTGACTGCTTCTCCATGTATGTGTAGAATGGAAGACAAACAACCGCAAGACCTTTGACAGCACATCCTCCTCTGACTTTAAAGTCCCTCCACTTCTGCCTTGCAAGATATTTAGGGAGGTGAAAGACTGGAAATTAGTGTTCATTATTGAACCTTTATAAAGAATGCCACAGCCAGGATTTAGAGACTCTTAAATTCGAAAGAAGGAGGCAAAGGTTCTCTACAAGGAAGGAAGAGCAGCCAAAGAAAATGAGGTAAGACAGAGGAATATTTCAAGGTGTTTGATATAGGTGCACCAGCTGAGATATTCCAGTTGGACTAAAGGCCCCTGAAGGGGACAGAGGTATAGTTTCAAAAATGTTTACTCCATAAGGTTGCTGTTCATCCTTTTTACAGATCACACTTTTACTGTCTTCATAGTATGACATGTGCCCGTTCTACACTTCAAGCCAATGCTGCACTGCATGCCAATGTATTTTGACTGCTAAATACTGATTTTCTTGGCTTTAAAATTGTTGTTGATGGTTGTAATGGGGAAGTCATGCTTTGACCTAAGTTTCAAATTAATTTAAGTGTACCTTCTAAAATTTTGACTGCATCCATCAATTTTATAAATCCAGCTGATTCATGTTTAGGGCCAAAGGGAAGCAGGACCTATTGTGGCACCGTCCTTTTACACAAAAAATCAGAGATACATGGAATAAATTACCAAATAGAGTAGGAGAGAGTAGGGTCCTTCAAATCTCAACTTAGTGTGAACAGGATTGGTAGGGATGTTGGGCCGAATGGCCAGTACTTGTCACAATTTGCTTTAATATTAATGTGCAACCACCAATTTTGGAAAGGCTGCCAGTCCACCTCAAGACAAAATGCATCTCCCCCAGGGAAGTGTAGAGTTACCAAATAAGCCAGCATATATAACATTGGAAGAGCACCCAGAGAAAAGGCTGTGCTTTCCATAAGCAAATGTGCAAACTTCAGGGCCAGGATGCTAACCCTGACTCTTGAAGACGTGAGGAGGCCTTTTGTACCTCCATATGCAGCTCAACAACTTTCACTATTTTTTACCACCATCACAGATTTCTTCCATATATATTTTTTTTGTCCAATTTTAAATCAGCAATTATTTTACCTTTTATTGAACCAAGACATATGACCTAAACACCTAAGAAATGAACTGTAGAATTTGTTAAAGCTTTCACACCGACAGAGAAGAGAAAACAGAGGCTAATAGGATGCTAAGGAACATACCGTACTCAGAGTTTGTACTTTTTAGGATAGGTCCTGTATTTAAAATCCTATAAAGATTGTTACATCTGGGGTTAGTGGCTCTTAAATTCAAAAGAAGGAGGCAAAGGTTCTCTGTAAGGAAGGAAGAGCAGCCAGAGAAAATGAGTAGAGGTAAGGCAGAGGAATATTTCAAGGTGTTTGACACAGAGGCACCAGCCGAGACATGCCGGCTTGACTGTAAAATGACTAAAGGTCCTTGAGGCGGACAAGTGTGTTACATTTTAGACACTATTCTCGATTTCCTTTCACCATTCATACAAATTAGAGTGTGAATGACATATGCTGAAATATAAATAAAAGGAACCAATAAAACTTATAAAGATCTTGTAGCTTGGCTTTTATTTATTCCAAGTCTTGAAATTTACAGCTGTTGATAATGTGATTCTTTTTGCTTGAAGTCAAATCCTGTAAATTCATGGATGTTATACCAAGAAGCATCTTGGGATATTTTTCATCTGAACAGCTTTGCAGGATTGTCCAGGTAATGACCACATTAATTTAGATTATGTCTATAAAGAAAACCACAAAGTATTTTAAGCCCTACAGTTTGCTAGTGAAAACCATTTAAGTTCTTAGTCTTGCTTTGAAAACATGCATTTATTAACTGTAGGCATCTTATTCAGGTCTTAAAAGGACCCATCTTTTTATCACTCAATGATGATAATCTCTTTTCTTACTAATGGCCAGAACATGAACATATAGCCATCATGGGCATATAGTGACATTGTCACTGTCACTTTGCAGCTGTTGCCAACAGAAGATTGTACAGCAAAATCCTTGCAATAGACTGGCGACATAACATGTGCTTCAGGCTGTCTCAAGCCTGCCCAAGGGAGAGAAGTGGTAATTTATTTGTGAAGATCTCTTTTTAAGCTTAAAGTAAACATTGACATCCATTACTTTCCAGCTGACCCCAAAGGGATGGTTGAAATAATAGCACTTTTAAAAGCCAAGAAGTGCTCGGCGATAGATCATTTGATCAGCAGGTGCCTGTAGCATCAGACCATAAAGAGGTGATATGTAACAAGTTCATGTGGCGCCCAAATAAAGAAATAAATGAAGGAATAAATAAACTGTATATACAGAGATACCAAAGTTGTAGCGTCTCAGTTTAGATAAATTATGTTCAAGACAATAAAATCAGTCAGAAAATGTCAATAGAAGAGAGCACATGGATTTTTTAAAGGTAGTGTGCTTTTAAGAACCACATGTTTTGTGCAAACAAATATGTACATTTATATTTTTCTTTACGTTTTTATCTAAATTAACACATGTATCTATCTCTTTTATATCCCTACTGTGTCTATTGCATTTAGCTGAAGGATAAATGGTCAAATTTAATAACAACCATGCATGAACTGAAGACATTTCTCTCAACCAAGCCCCAAACCCAAAAGAATTCATAACCAACAGACAATGTCGAAAAGAAGTGGCGATGTATTAAGGTTGGGTAAGGTAAATAGAGGGTGAAAAGAATCTCATCTCACTCAGGATTAACCAAGACTCACACCCTGCTCCTTCATGAACCTCAACTCCTGACTTTGGCCTCTTGGATCGCATTCTTCTTTAGTCCAGGTGAGCTCTTTTCTGTTCTACACACCCGACCTTAGGTCCTTTTAAAGTCTGGCCAAAAAACTCCTCTGAGATTACACCTAACTCACTGGAAGGCAAGAAGCTGTTTCCTGAAAGGGTCAAGCTCTCTTACTTGTGGCCAGAGTACAGCTGCAGCCTTCTGCTGGGTCTGAGTGGTTTGAAGGGCTAAGTATTGACCTCCTCTGCTCCCCTGGCAGCCTGTGCCTCATTTAACCTACTCTCTGAGGTAAGGCCTCCTCCATATCAACCTATCCAGACCAACTTCTGGATGGAACAAAATTTCTTATCCATTACTATCCCTCACACGTGCAATATAATTTCATAGTGGAGCACTTAAAACAACTATTTCACGTATATATCAGTTCTCAAAAATGTTTAAACTGCCTTTCGTTAGATACATTTCCCTTTACTAGAGAACTTTAACATTACTGAAATGCTATGAAATTCTCCTTTAGCAATGAGGAAGTTATGAATCTTGAGTACCATTAACCTTTCTTCACTTACACTCACTTGCTACATTTGATGTACCATTGTTGAATCCCGATCTTATTGAAAACACTGGCTACATGTAATTTTAATTCTCATTAATTGTATATACATAACAACTACATAATCTTTTCAACCCTGATGAATCCAATTCAGTTTCATGGGCGGCTGGGGACTCTCCCAATATCACTTGATGCAGGGTAGGAAACAACCCAGGGACGGGTGTTGGTTAATTGATAAAGCCCACTTACACAATACATAAAGGAGCAATTTGAAACTACCAATTAACCAAAGTTATGTGTCTGTTGGGATGTGGGAGGAAATTTTACGCAGACACGCAAAGAACATGCAAACTCCACAAAGGAGGGCATTCAAACTCAGAACACTGGATCTGAATCACTGTGCCATAGTGCTTGCCCTTTATTTTAACTACTCTTATAATCTGCATACCTCTTGCCTTGCTACAGACTGCTTATAAGACTAGCATACACTGAGAGCACAGTAACAATACATTGTTAGCAATTACAGACTACTTAATATGTAAGACCACTATTAATTATAAACACATTGTAATGGAGACTAAAATTATAATTAGGAATGAAGAGAAATTAACTGAGTTCATTTCTTTTCTGAAATGTGCTTTGCTAATGCTCTTTTGCTGCTGTTTTGCTATGTTGCTGTGTATCTGTAATAATTAGTATTTTGTGATAATTCTCTGTACAATGTCTTTGAAGTGCTGATAACAACTGCAGGCACTCTTTCCTATAATCTTTCCCCAGAATTTTTAGGAATACTAAGAAATTCTATTAAGTGCTTCTCTGGGGTGTGGCTTGTGGTTCAGACGGGTTCTTTCTGAATGCAAGGTAACACAAGCATGTTTCGAGATCTGCATGTAACTGGTTGCACAAGATTACTTCACTATAACTCCCACTTGCTGAATGCAATGCTGTCTCTTCTGGCATGGTTTTAAAGGGTCGCTGTGGAGTGTGAAGCTGCCGAATCTGATGTGGTTTAGTAGCACAGACATCAGTTCAATACTCGGTTTATGACATCTGAAAAGTGAGCTCCTTTTGGAGACTGGACTGGAAGGATTTAGACAGATGAGCACTTCCTCATCCAGGTAGAATTTATGAGACTCAGAGATCAGAGGACAGTAAAGAGTAAAAGAGGGCTGACCAGAAAGAAGAGAGTAGACCAGTGAGAAAAGACTCAGAGGAAAAGACACATTACCTTAAGAATGCTCTAAGTTACTGCCAAGACTTTGTGTAACTAATAAGATTACTGCCACATGGAATCCACATATAGAATGTTTTCTGATCTTTGCCTGCTGAAATGCCACACTTTATTAGATTATGTTTATGGCAATGACTATTTGATTAAAACTTATTAAACCTGTTTTCCTGTTTGCTTGATGTGGTATATTTTAACTAGTGCTGGGCAGCGATTATTATTTTTAATCTCTATTAATCGCAGACAGTCACAACAATCACAATGTTATGTGCAAAATTTGATAATGAACTCAAAAGTAGTGCATTGCGTGCATAGGTGGTTTTAAACGGGGGCCAACAGAGGCCAGTGCCCCTGTACAACTGGCCCTGGCCCCTGTTATTTAAGAGATAAAATTGTATTTAATTACTTAGGGTGATGTTCTGTGCCCCCATGAAAAAACACTGGCCCCCTGGTAAATTTGGTGTGGAACCACCACTGATTGCTTGTATTTGGTTTGCAAACAAATAAGGAGTTTTTTAACAGCAGTATTCCCTTTACATAGTAGCAGTTAAAATATTTCTTGTAAATCTCAACTTAAACATTAATGTAATCAAATCAAATATAAAACCAAAGCTATTTGCCACTGCCAGGGCATTAACGTTTTATCTAGCTTGTTATAGAAAAACAAGTTACCCTCAGAGTCCATAGCCACGATCATAACATTATAACTGGCATCTTCCGAGCAACAGCAAGTTAACATTTCTAAATCTGTTTTCTTTTTTATCTGAACAGATACCAGCAGAAACATTTTCTTTTATCAGGGAGCAGCATAAACAGTCTATGTTCAGTAGCAACTATTTGAGGGCTATTAGTTTTTCCAAAAAACTCAGTTTTTTGAAAAGCGCACAAAGCAACGGTTTCACACATAAATCAACATAAAAAGTCTGTTGCTGCCTGTTGTTGGCACCAGTTTGCAATTTGCAATGGCTCGACGGCCAGCAGGAATGCACGGTGGGCTGGCTGCCTGGCTGTCTTTGTGAGACAGGTGTGTGGGGTATCAATTGCAGTGAGATGCAATATGGTTCGTACCTTCTGTCATTGTGTTTGTCCTCCCAGGCGAACGTTGCCATAGGTGTATCAGCTACACGAACGTGTTCAGCACAACTATCAGCTGATGCTGGTACCTTACTTTCGTTTTCGATCAACATCTCCAGATCACTTGAATCAAAATCTGAGTCCGGTAAATCCGAGTCTGATTCAGCGATAATACAAAAAAAGAAGTTTTGCTTTGAGCATTCACTTTGGTATCTTTCTACATGCCATTTTAGAAGCTGTTTGCTCTTCGCTACTCATGCATGTGCAGGGAATCGCGGTCAAATCAACAAAGCTAATTTTCCTTCTAGCAAAATCATATTGAAAACCACTGTAACAAGAAGATCACTATTCTCTATCGATTACTAGTGAGACTGAGGCTTTCAAAATAATAACAACAAAAACTGCGTTAACCTGTGATAAAATAATTGTCGGCGTTAATTAATTAAGTGCGTTAACACGATAATAATGCATTGACTTGCCCTGCCCTAATTTTAACACAGAGGGCTGGAAGACTGAGTTCTATTCTAAGTTAGGTTAATCCCGGGGGGCGGGAGAGAATACTCCCAGCAGAGAAGCTACAATAATACTGTAGTTATATTTTGGTGAAGTCTGAAGTTAGTGGACCATAGTACTGGATGCACTAGTCCACAGTATATTTCCATAGGTTGATATGTGTAAGAACAGGCAAATGGAAGTAGAGACTGTGAAGACTACAGAAAAAGAATCTGAGCATTTAAAGTAGAGTTAAGGTTTTAAGGAAAATGGGAAGCCTTTTCCATGATAAAACATTTGGAGTTGCGAGAGGGTGTGATAAAACAAATACCACAAAAACTGACACAAGCAATTTCTTAAAGCAGCAGTTTAAAAGTACGAATCAGAATTTATTATGCTCAGGGTCTTAAATTCCATTTATAAGTTTTTATTTAGCCAACATTTTAATCCCATGACATTTGAGGTGAAAGAACAGATATAGATGAGGGTGCCATATAAGCACTAACATAGGAGGCTATATTTATTACATAATGTAAGTACCTGCTAATGAGGTTGTGAACAGGGATACAAATATGCACTTAAGAGTCTGTGTATATTGTAGTCTTTTGATTCATATTTTTATAATGAAATGGTTGCATAAAGACCTTTGTTTTGTATTTGCATTGAGCTAGATTTTGAATCTTTGTATTTATTTTGCACATGAATTAGGATGTTTGTTTATCATCTTTAGAATGTCCTCTTTTCTTCTTACTGTTTAAGACTGCTGCACAAATATTCCTTAGTGTTACCACCTTTACTGCCTGTCAAGACTTGCTCCCTATCTGTGAAAATTCCATCTAGGACAAATGGATTTTCTCTCTATTGACATATCTCTGGCAGTTGATTGCGTGGTATTGGGTTTTATGAGAGCTCTTAAGAATCCTTAATCACTAATTCACAGAGGCCTCTTATGCCTCAGAAACCACTGTTATAACTGACCACTCATGCTCTTTGATCACCTGCGTGTGTTTTTATCATTAGATTTTCTCCAACCCTTTCTGTTTGGTTTTGCTGTACTCATTCTTTAACCTTATCCTTTGATTTTCCTTGCTGCGCAGCCCAGAATTCAGTTTTAAAACAATTTTGCTTTTAGCTTTTGAAAGTACTTTATGGCAAAGATCTACTGAAAACTAAACTAAAAGTCAAGTGTCATTATAAAAAAACAGCAAAGATCTACAACGTATTGGTCAGCAGGGGTCAGCAGTGGTGTCTCCTTCTAGCTACACTTTCAGTTACAGTTTTCATTTTCCCATTATTTATTTTCTGGCACTTATTTTTTCATAAAACACAGTATTTTTGCAAATTAAATATAAAACAACAGAGGTAGAGTAAAGGATACATAATTACTATATTCATCACAGTATGCATGAATATCAGTCTCCCTCTGCCTTAATAAAGTCCAAATAATTACTTTCAGTTCTTAAAATAATTAGAGATTGCATAAACAGTAATAATTAATTTGATAATTTTGTTTTGCAAGTGCAAGAAATGTGCTGAAAAGCATGAAGCAGAGGCAGAGAAACATGACTGGAATAAATAGTGTAATTGTAATCTAGAGGAACATCATGTTACATCACAGCCTTTTTTTCTATACATCCCATGTCTGGTAAGTTTTTAGTATATGCAGAGATGGTAACTCATAAAAAAGAACACGCTGTGATTCCCTAAAAGTTTCTTGTGCTCATCTGAAAAAATGATTTAACCAGTGTTGTACAGATGAGCCCACAAGGGCTTACTTTACTCACCCATCCTAGTGTCGTCAGAAGTGAGGGCCTAACTACAAAGCTTTAAGAATTTATCAAGAACTGGAAAACCCATGCATACTCATTGGTATTTTTTTTCTCCTTAGATAATTTTTTTCTGTTATTAATATCTTTGTTTGAGAAAGATGTATATCTTTTTTCGCTTATTCTTCAGTGCTGTAATTTTCGAATTTTAGACAATTCAGATACAATTTGGCCTGCCCCCCAAAAAAACTTCCCAACCCCGCCTTAAAGTATTTGGAAATTGACTTTTAAATAAAAGCAAAGTAGATATTTTTTTAGATTAGGTTAGGTAGATTTATTATCCCAGAGGGAAATTTGCTTGCAGCAGGAAAGTGTAGCAGAAGAAATTGTTATAGAGATCCAATACATACACACAGACACAACATTTAACTACTCATATTATTACATAAGCATACATTCAAGATCAATATAAAGAAGAATAATTACTGTCAACAGTACACAAAATAATAATGCAGAATTTAACATATAGCAGCATCCCTACAGGTAACAGAATTTAAAATGCTTATAGCTTGAGAAGTATGGCATTGAGCATTACCCTGCTGGGATGTCGGCACAGACCATATTCAGGACATTACCACCCTCAAGACACTAGAGGGTATCCCTCCCTCGGCATGTTGTGACTTGTAGTTTTGAAAAGCCCTGTTGGGCTCCATGGGTGCCATCAAGGGGTGCTGCAGGGACTTGAACAAACTTCTTCTGCCACACCCGGAAGTGCAGCCGGAAGAAGGTCAAGAAGTGCCTGGAGCACTTCCGAGGGTGCCTCACCACCAATCAGGGAGCCAGTGGTGGGCAAAGCTTGCAAGGATGAGTGGAGGCAAAGAAGAGAGAGAAGAAGAAGAAGAAGAAAAGACGGTGTTTACTTATATTTGGTGCTGTGTACTGTGTTGTGAAGTGGGTCGATGGTGGAGTGTACCCAAAATCAAGTTGTAAATTAGAGTGACCACACCATTGTTCAAACTCATTGACAATAGGTCCATGGTTGTCTTCCTTACCTTGTAAAAGACTCACAATGACAAGAGTTATCTGCAAATTTCAGGATATGTCTACCCTGTCTGCGTCCATTTGTATACAGGATAAACAAAAAAGGAGATAAACAAAAAACCTTGCTGAGCGCCAACACATGTACTTGGGCTATTAGAGAATCAGCTATTGACTCTCACACTTTGCGATCTGTTTGCTTGTGGCATCCTCCATACCCCTCTTTGCTCTGTATGCAAATTAGTGAGGATCCAGAAGAGCCTCAGTTTTATTAAGTAGTTGTCTCTTAATTAACTTCTCAAAGGATTTCATGATATAAGACGTCAATGCCACTGGCCTAAAATTATTCAATGGTTTGGGGGTGTACATTTTTTTCCAATTGAATAACAGTTGCCTATTTCAATAGGCTGGATGCTTGCTGTAAATCCAAGAACATTTCAGATATGGAGTGGAACATTAGGGAGAGCTCCTCTGCTACAGTAATGAAGCAGAAAACCACTTATTGCATCTGGACCCGAATGTTTTATTGAAAATTGTTTGTTTAAGGACATTTCTGACATCATTCTAGTCAAAGAAGGGTTGACTCCTGGCTCTGGTCCTGTTTGTTCTTTTACACCTGAAGCAATACCTCGTGTTTGAAATCTGGAATAGAACTCATTCAAGTTTTGTGCTAACTGATAGTCAGTTTTGAATCCTGCCAGTTCAACTCCATTACTGTATTGCTTTTTGTATGAATGCCAACCATCACCTTCATGCCATTCCATAATGAGCCCAGGTTATCAGTCTGCAGTTCATTCTGTATTATGTCCTTATATTTCAGCTTTGCCTGCTTTATTTCACATTTCACCTCCTTCTGTAATTCCTTTTGCCCTGTTAATGTTCCAGGTTGAAATGCCCTGTAATAATAATGTCACTAAAGTTAGATTTAATTAGCTAATAAATTGATAGACAAATGTTGATAAAAAATCATATACAGAATAGGTATATGCAGTTTGAAAATAATCACATGAGATGTGCTCTCTGCCATTAAAAAGAGGAAACTGGCTTACACTGGCCAAGTCTTTTGCAAAAACAAATACAGGTTGTTGCGATTAGTTATTCGGAGGAAATCTGATGAATGGAGGGGAACGGACCATTGCAGGACATCATGGCAGAACTTGAGAGCTTGGACGGGAATGATGTTGATCGCCTGGTTCCAAACAGCAGTGGACAACAACTTTTGAGGATATGGGATATTAAGAAGGTAGACATGTAGGTATGGAGAGCTTTTCAGAATAGCCATAACTAAAAATGGTAACTAGTTTTGGCCAAAGAAATTTAAAATTACTATCATTAAAATACTTTTTAAAGAATGAATATTAACAATATGGGAGCATTTAATTTCTGCAGCTTTCATTTTGTTTTGATGTGCTATTTATTTTTATTTCTTGTTATTTCAATTTTAAAAAATTTGTTTCTGTGATATGTGAGAGCATGACACATGATGTTAGCACAGCAGTTCTACAAGTGACAACTTTTCACTCAATCAAAGGATAGAGAGATGGACCACTCGAAAAACAAACAAGAAAAAGAAAGGAAAAGGGCTGTCATTTTGATTGTTGTATCATGCTAGCAAGTGTTAAAAGATTGGAATCGATGTCATCTGATTCTTTCTAATGTCCTCAACAATTCTCCTGTCTACTCCAAGAAGTACTCACTATCACATTTGTTACCTGGTATGCCCTTTTTTTATCCTGCCAAACATGTTACTAAACAAATTTCAATGTGTGTAGACATGCTTGAACCACCTTGGCTATTTATTGTAAAATCTCCTTTATGCTTCCTTCATATAGGTACCTGACTGATAGAGCAAATTATGAAGCATCATAAATGTCACTGCTTTCAAAATATGAGTAATACCCCTCACTTTATGTTTTTATCTGTGATAAACAATTCACATAACAACAACAACATTTATTTATATAGCACATTTTCATACAAACAGTAGCTCAAAGTGCTTTACATAATAAAGAATAGAAAAATAAAAGACACAATAAGAAAACAAAATAAGTCAACATTAATTAACATCGAATACAGTAAGGTCCAATGGCCAGGAGGGACAGAAAAAACAAAAAAAAACTCCAGATGGCTGGAGAGAAAAAAAAAAATCTGCAGGGATTCCAGACCATGAGACCGCCCAGTCCCCTCTGGGCATTCTACCTAACATAAATGAAACAGTCCTCTTTGGATTTAGGGTTTTCACGGAAGGACTTGATGATGATGATGGTCACGTAGACTTCTGCCTTTTAATCCATCCATCATTGTTGGAGCATCATGATGCTTTGAGTAGGTGGAGGTGGCGCAGGCCACCACCACAAAGAAACCGGAAAAAGAAACAGAAGAGAGAGTAGGGGTCAGTACAGATTTTAGAGCCACCATGAATAGTTATTATGATGAATTGAACATACAGAGTATCAGGATTAAGTTAAATTGAAGTTATAAAAAGGCCATGTTAAAGTAATGTGTTTTCAGCAGTGTTTTAAAGTGCTCCACCGTATCAGCCTGGCGAATTCCTATTGGCAGGCTATTCCAGATTTTAGGTGCATAGCAGCAGAAGGCCACCTCACCACTTCTTTTAAGTTTTGCTCTTGGAATTCTAAGGAGACACTCATTTGAGGATCTAAGGTTAGTGGATCCTAGAGGATCTAGGTTAGATAACTAGTTAACATAGTGTATTATACAGTAGTATGATGGAATTAGAGAGCTGTAGGACTTTTATGTTTCATAACACCTCAAAGACGACTGTAGAAGATTATAAAATCCCCCCCATAACAACCCTACATTTGTTATAAATGTCATGTACCTTCTAAATATATTGGCTAATCTTGGCAGTAGCCTTTAAGGGCAGAGACAAGAAGCCTAACATTATTTAAAGTTATTTTCTGCTTTTACATGCATTTTTATTACTATTTAATTTAATATTGTTTTTTGTATCAGTATACTGCTGCTGGATTATGTGAATTTCCCCTTGGGGTTAATAAAGTATCTATCTATCTATCTATCTATCTATCTAGACATTTTCTCCTGTGATAAATGAAAGTTTAACAATTTAAAATTTTGCAATGCATGTCTATAAACACAACTGGCACCAACTGAGCCACAGTCTTACCCATGTTTAAGAAGTACTGATTGAAAGAAGTTTTTAAGAAGTGTAAAAGAGAGTAAAATCCAGAAAAAGTTTTGGGGGGATTCCACCTCATATAATGGTGCAGGAAAACAACTGAGTCACCAACAAAAGACTGAAAACAAAGGTTATGCGGGTGGTTTAAACAGCCAATAGAAAGAAGAGGCAGGATAATGAGATAATTGCCAGAAATTAGGTCATCATGGGCATGGTGACGAACAGTAAGAGGAAGATTACGTCTGGCTATTGCCTTCAGAGGTTCTAAAAAAAGGGTGAAAGAAGAACTGTTAGCCCACTCATTTAGCCCCTGTCCGGGTGATTTAATCTTAGTTAGACCTCCGTGCTGCCTCTGAAGTGCATGTGTGTAACAGAAGTAATGATTGATTGCATTAATAATGGAGATGAGTCAGAGTACAGGAAAGTTGTGGAGGACTTTGTGTTATGGTGAAGGGACAATGACCTGCAACTCAACATCAGCAAGACAAAAGAACTGGTGGTAGACTTCTGATGTACCAGGAAATCTCTGAGGCCAGTCACCATTCAAGGGGAGGGCATGGAAGGGGTGCAGAGCTAGAAGTACATGGGGGTTCACACAAGCAGCAAATTAGACTGGTCTGACAACACAGTAGTGCTGGACAAGAAGGGCCAGAGAAAACAGTACTTCCTAAGGAGACTCAGATCTTTTGATATGTGCAGCAAGCTGTTGGAAACGTTCTACCAGTCCATAGTACCCAGTGTGGTGTTCTACACTGCAGTCTCCTGGTGAAGCAACCTGAGCACAAAAGAAGCACAATGCCTGTTCCATCACAGGGTCAACCCTGGATACACTAGAAACTGTTTTGGAAAATAGGATGGTGGCAATATTGGATGGCATCTTGACATCCCCCCCAGGAGATGCTCTCTTGGAGCAATTTTAGTCACAGGCTTATTCCACCACCGTGTGCTATGAATTGCCTGGTAGTGTCTTTTCTGCCCACTGCTATCAGGCAATTCAGTGCTTTCACCTGACTTATTTATGTATGCATGTTCAGTATTCATGTATTTGTTTATGTATTTATTGACTGAATGGATGCATTATCTAACCTGTAAGTGTGTATTCTTGTTTTTCATGTTTCTGTGCTGTATTCATTTGAATTTACCCCTTGGGATTAATAAAGTTTATCTAATCTAATGTAATTTAATCTAAAAGATCCTATTAAAAAGTGGTTAGGAATGCTGCCTTGTGAATCTCATATCTGGAGTTCGAATCCAACACCCTGTCACTGTCTGTGTAAAGTTTGCCTGTTCTCTCCAAGTCTATGGGGGTTTTTGTCCTCCATCCGTAAAGACATGCATATTATGTGAATTAGCAACGGGGTGCCAGTTTATCTCATGGCCTCAGTGAACGATGTAATGAACTGGCCCCTCATCTTATGCTGGATGAAGCAGGTTGGACATACTGTAATTATGTTATGTATAGCTAATAATATGTCCTTCAATAAACCTCTGCGGTTCCCTTTCTCTAACCAGTGTAAATAGGTTTTCATTCTGAAATATTGAGTCTGGCCAGTCATGGTAGATCCATCCTGTCACCCACTGCTTTTGGGAAAAATTCCATCTTCCCAAAACTCTATATGGGAAAAAAGGGCATAGAAAATTATTATTATTTACTTATTTGGCTGATGCCTTTCCAACAGGAGAACAGGTAAATAAAGTCAGTAGTGGGATTTGATAATCCAAAGTCTTAACCACTACACCACAATAGTGGAATTAGTGAATTTCAATATCTTTTTTTTCTGTGAAAGTTTATTATACTTAAAGATCAATATTTTTTGCAGGCTGCAGTTGATTATAAAACTGTCTTTAATTTATTCTTAAAATATGCATATAAAAGATATTCTCCAAGATGTGTTTTGTTGTGCTTGTAAATTACATTTTATATTCATAGTTCCATTTATATTTTCATTTACTGATATTTTCTGCTGTAAAATATTATAGAAAAAAAATAAATATATATATACATATATATATGCATACTGTATGGTGTTGTGAAATATTAAAGCTTTTTTGTGAGAAGATATTTGCTGAAATGTATGTATTTGTTCTGTTGTAATTATCCATACCCAATTATCACCTGACATGGAGAAATATGCTCAACATCTTGTGATATCAAGCAGCTTTTAAAGAAAGCACATTTATATTCCATACAGATTAAATAGCACAAATTAATTACTTTTTTAATATAATGGAAAATGCATTTGTAAGTGAGGAAATGCATTTATTAATAATATGCATGATGGTACAGTGATTAGTGCTGCAGCCCAATTTTTCTACATGTGTATTCAAATTCTTTTTTAACTTCCTACCTGTTTGTGTAGCATATCAGTAATAGCATATTGGTCACACAAAGGTAAAAAAGCTCCACAGCCTCACAAAAAATGGCTCACATTCTTTTTAACTCATTTTAGGATAATGCTCTGTTAGTTGCTTTATGAGGTAAATACCTAAATCAGCCAGTCTGGATCTTAAATCAGAGCTTCCTTCATTCAGGTTTTATATATATATATATATATATGTATATACACATAGAACGGTTTCAGAAAGCATCCAGGCCCCTTCACGTTCTGTACACTTTAGATAGATAGAACTATACATGTCATCAGGGAGAAATTTGTCTTTTTACAGAAGCTCGATAGATAGATAGATAGATAGATAGATAGATAGATAGATAGATAGATAGATAGATAGATAGATAGATAGATAGATAGATAGATAGATAGATAGATAGATAGATAGAATGACTAAAAATGAAAAAAAAAATTAAAAAGAAAGAAACTTCTGACTTGGCAGTCCCAGTTAGGCATTATGTAGGTGTGTATAATGTATAAATGAGCCCTGTCGCGTTTCTTGACATACTTCTGTTAAAGATTCATTGGCTGAAAGTCCTCAGTGTTAGTGTGTCAGAGAGAGGATGTGCAGCATTGTTCATAATGACACTAAGTTTTGTTTTAATTCTCTCTTTGCTACAACTTCCAGGATGTCCAGAATGTGTCTCATGACTGAGCCTGCTATTTTAAGTAGTTTGTTGATTTTGTGGGCCTCTCTCATGATGTTACCAGCCCAGCACACCACAGCATAGAAAATTGTACTGACCATTGCAGAGTTTAGGAGATGTTGATGTTATTACCTACATTAGGGAAAGTAATCTCTTATTAAAAAAGAGCCTGCATTGACCCTTCCCATATAGTTCCTGTGTGTTCTGAGACCAGTCCAACCTGTCATTGATGTAGACCGCACAAGAATTTGTTGCAATGCACCAAACAGAGACTTTGTGCCAGCAAAGCAGCGGGTCCAGATGGAGTATCACCACGACTGCTGAAGGCCTGTGCTCTGGAGCTGGGGAGTCCTCTACAGCGCATCTTTAACCTGAGCCTGGAACAGGGGAGAGTCCCAAGACATTGGAAAACATCTTGTATAACCACAGTCCCAAAGGTATCACGTCCTAGTGAGCTGAATGACTTCCAGCCTGTCGCTCTGACGTCACATGTGATGAAGACCATGGAGCGGCTGCTGCTTCACTACCTGAGGCCACAGGTCCGCCGCACCCTCAACCCTCTGCAGTTTGCATACCAGGAGAACGTGGGAGCGGAGGATGCCGTCATCTATATGGTACACCGATCCCTCTCCCACTTGGACAGAGGCAGTGGCGCTGTAATAATTATGTTTTTGGACTTCTCTAGCGCCTTCAACACCATCCAACCTCTGCTCCTTAGGGACAAGCTGACAGAGATGGGAGTAGATTCACACCTGGTGGCACAGATCGTGGGCTATCTTACAGACAGACCTCAGTATGTGTGTCTCGGGAACTGCAGGTCTGACATTGTGGTCAGCAACACAGGAGTGCCGCAGGGGACTGTACTTTCTTCTGTCCTATTCAGCCTATATACATCAGACTTCCAATTCAACTTGGAGACCTGCCACGTGCAAAAATTCGCTGACGACACATCAAGGACTTTGTTAAATGGTACGACTCAAACCACTTACACCTGAACACCAGCAAGACCAAGGAACTGGTGGTGAATTTTAGGAGGCCCAGGCCCCTCACGGACCCCATGATTATCAGAGGAGACTGTGTGCAGAGGGTACAGACCTATAAATACCTATAAATGCAGCTGCATGATAAATTGGACTGGACTGCCAGTACTGATGCTCTATGTAAAAAAGGTCAGAGCCGACTATACTTCCTTAGAAGGCTGGCGCCCTTCAACATCTGTAATAAGATGCTGCAGATGTTCTACCAGACGATTGGGGCAAGTGCCCTCTTCTACGGTGTCGTGTGGTGGGGAGGCAGCATAAAGAAGAAGGACGCCTCACGCCTGGACAAACTGGTGAGGAAGGCAGGCTCCATTGTAGGAATGAAGCTGGACAGTTTAACATCCGTGGCAGAGCGACGGGCGATGAGCAGGCTCCTGTCAATCATGGAGAATCCACTGCCTCCACTGAACAGTGTCATCTCCAGGCAGAGGAGCAGCTTCAGTGACAGACTGCTGTCACTGTCCTGCTCCACTGACAGATTGAGGAGATCGTTCCTCCCGCACACTATGCAACTCTTCAATTCCACCCGGGGGGGGTAAACGTTAACATCATTCAAAGTTATTGTCTGTTTTTACCTGCATTTTTATTACTCTTTAATTTAATATTGTTTTTTGTATCAGTATGTGTCGTGGCGAAAAATTTATCATCAGAAGGCTTTTTACCTAAAAATAAAGGCCATTAGGACTCGAGATAGACAGACAGAGTTTTAAGGCTTTATTGCAATAAATCAACAACACGGACTCAACCCAATTCGGCCGAATGAGATTGAGCCCTGATCATTACAACAATTGAAGTTTTTATAACAATTTCTTATCATTTTGGCTGCGTTCAATTAGCTCATTCTGCACCTGGTTTTACTGTCCATTCTTCCTCTTGGTGTCTGTTTGGCTTATTTTGATTGGTCTAAGACTGGGTGGATGGCTTCCTCCCAGCCTTTTCTCTAACTCTCTTCTACTCCTGTCTGCCGTACCTTGAGTTTCCATGGGAACCCTTATCATCTTCTTACTATTCCTATCACTGGCCCCCTTATGGAATTTGTAATCTTTCTATGCTGTTCCCATTTTCTCTAACTGGCCAAGGCTTCAATTCCATTTATGGGTTTCCTCTCATCGTTTTCTCTCTTAAGCCTTCCAAACTTTTTACAATAGTGACCTGAAGCTTAAGCTTTAATTAAAAAGAAGTATAGTATGTGCTTTCATTTGATCATTGCTTGGCATGCTTGATTTGTCTTAATTTCTACACTAAAGTTAATTGCTAATATATTCTTATAATATTTTTGCTAATGCCTGAATTTACTAAGATTTTCTCTTCACGCATTAGGTCAGCGTGACCCTGCTTATAGCAAAAGCCTTTTGTTGCCTTTCTGCTGATTCATCAGCCCAGCTGCTTACAGAGCCATCTTTATCTCTTCCTAGCCTTGAATCACAGGTGTTCTCAAACTCTTTTCCTGTCCAAAACTGGTCTTGGTGTATCAATTAGCTGTTCTTTTCTTACTTTGGAAATTTTAATGTAAGCCTAAAAATAATGCAATATAACTGATTTTTTTAGTTAACTATTTGCTAGACCTATCGTATTTGCTTTAATATTCTAATTTATGCTTAATTCAATGTTTTAGAAGCTTTTAACTACTTTTATGGCTCTATATGTTAATTTGCTATCCTCTCATGCTAATAAAAAATTTTCCTTCTACATATGCTGCTGCTGGATTATGTGAATTACCCCATGGGATTAATAAAGTATCTATCTATCTATCTATCTCTGAATCCACTCCTTGAATAGTGACCAGATATAGAAGCTTTTTGGTGTGGCGAAACTCAATAACTAGTTACTTGGTTCTGCTGATTTTAAAATGCAGACAATTCTCTTTCCATCAAGAAACAAAGTCCTCCATTTGACTCCTATACTCTGTCTCAGCACCCCATATCAATACAGGATGCCTTTTGGAGTAAAATAGATCACTCCAGCTTTTGGTATGGCCACACACTAGGTAACAGCAGTCTTGCTGTGGAGCAGAATTTATGGCCAGGCCAAGAACACAGAGACCATATAGAAAACACTGATTTAGTACTAGCAATGGGTTATAAAGGAAGGAGTTGATGCTTTGCTAATGGGTTCATGGGTGCACATAAGACCAACATTTTGGTTGACAATTGGTGCAAAGGTACATCCATCAAAGTTGCCAATCATTGAGTTATAGATGTTTGTTCCCTAATCATGTGTTTAAAAAGTGCATTATGGAGACATCTCTGAATGTCATTGTGTTTGATTTATCATCTTAGAATCTATAAATTGCATTCCAAAGAGGCCCTGTGAAGAGAGAACTGACACTGAAGTTAAGAGGTTCCGGCTGCTACTTCCTAAGCAAAGTACTTGTGTGTCAAAGCAAAGCAAAGCAGAACGGGTGATGCCAGTCTGTCCTGCAGCGAATTCATTAAGATCATCTTGTGTATCAACTTAATAATACTTTAAATTTACAAACCCAAATCAGAAAAAGTTGGGATGGTACGGAAAATGCAAATAAAAAAAAACAACACAGTGATTCTTAAAATTTCTTTGACTTTTACTTCATTGCGGACAGTAGGAACCTAAGATATTTTATGTTTTATGTGGTCAACTTCATTTCTCTTGTTAATATACACCCATTCCTGCATTTCAGACCTACAAAACATTAAAAAAAGTTGGGATGGTAAAGCATTCATCACTTTGTAATGTCGCCATTCCTTTTCACAAAACTTTGTGAGATTTTTGAGACCCTTCCCAACCCTATTGCACATTGAAACGCAGTGGACTCATCTGTCAAAGATGGCGCATCTGTCACTGGAGCAACCACAAGTTCATGGCCTGTCACCCAATGGTTGATGCGGGGACATTCTAATCTGCCCACTGACCTGGCCCCATCACTGCTTGTTTGCTATGTCTGCTTGTATTAAAGTGGAAACACCTATTTGAATAAATACTCTGGCTGTTCCTGTTTTGAAAGAAATAAAGTTGGTTTTCTTGAAAACTTTAGACTCAACGTCTTCTCTTGAGTGCAAGACAGTGACTCACGTGTAACACCTTAAAAGAAGCTTTGGCACTTTGGATACCAAGTGATGAAGTATTCCAAGGTGTTATTTTGTCCCATTTTTCCTGTAAACATGGCTTAAGGTGTGCAACAGTATAGGGTCTTCATTGTCACATTTTTCATTTCAAAATTCTCCACACATTCTCTATTGGGGACAGGTCAGGATTGCAGGCAGGCCAGTCCAGTACCCGTATCTTCTTCTTCCTCAGCCATGCTTTTGTAATTTGTGCAGAATTCGGATTTGCGTTGTCTTGTTCATAAATGTATGGACATCCCTGGAAAAGATGTCTTCTTGAAGGCACTATATGTTACTCTAAAATCTCAATATACTTTTCTGCATTAATGCTGCCATCACAAAAGTATACATTACCTTTGTCAAGGTCACTGACACAGTCCCTTACCATGACAGACCCTGGCTTTTGAATGGTCCTTTTCATGGTCTGGAGCACACTACACCCATTTCTTCCAAAGGAAAGATCTGGAATACTGGTTTGTCTGACCACAATACACATTTCCACTATGTGATGGGCCATCCCAGATGCTTCTGAGCCCAGGGATGATGACACCGCTTTTGGACATGGTTCACATAAGGCTTCTTTTTTGCAGAAAAAGTTTTAAGTGGCATTTGTGAATGCAATTCTGTATTGTAGTGCTTGACAAAGTTTTGCCAGTGAAGTAAGTAATCCTTTGCCCATGTGCTTATATCAGCTATTAATGAGTGATGGTTTTTGACGCTGTGCCGTCTAAAGGATTGAAGATCATGGGTGTTCAGCTTAGGCTTGCACCCTTGCCCTTTACACATTGAAATTCCTCCAGATTCCTTGATTCGTTAAACAATATTATGTACTGTAGATGGAGAAATATGCAAATCCCTTCCAATCTTTCTTTGAGAAACATTGTTTTTTAAACATTTCAATAATTGTCTCATGCATTTGTTGACAAACTGGAGATCCTCTGCCCATTTTTGCTCCTCAAAAATTCATCCTTTTGTGGATACCAAATTATGATTGCAAACACTTGTTGACATCACCTGTTTGAAATCACATCATTATTTAATTATTTAACCTCATTACTGGCACTAATTTGTGCCTATCCCAACATTTTTTGGAAAGTGCCTGAAATGTAGGAATGGACATATTGTATATTAAGAAATGAAATGAAGTTGACCAAACAAAACAAGAAATGTCTTGGGTTCATACCGTCTGCAATGAAATAAAAGTCAAAGTAAGTTTAAGAATCACTGCGGTTTTTTTTGTTTTTTATTTCTATTTTCCACACCATCCCAATGTTTTCTGATTAGGGGTTGTATAAAGTACCCAAATTATTCAAGTTTACAAAGAACAAAACACTATTATTATACACTTTGTAGTTGATCAGTGTGCTTTTCAATATAGAATAAAAATGAATTTAAAATAGCAGAGTAACTAGAATTAGCAACAACAAATAAAACTTGAAAATTGTTCTACAACATGTTTAACTTTTTTTAGACTTGTACTGAATGCAATAAAATGACATTTTTTTCAGATTAACCAAAATTAAACTTAACTTTCATATTTCTGGGTGGAATACATTTAAACATATGAGTTTTATTTTTGAATTTATTCTGGACCCTTGATTTCCATTCTGCTTTACACAGAAATATAACATTCTGTACATAGAAATGCAAACAAGTCAATTAAATTTAAAATGGCGTGACAAAATGATCACTTGGAAGTTTTTGTTTTGACAAGCGTTCTTTTGTAGTGTGCAGATATTTTAATAATAATTGATTAAAGTTATTTAGCAGGAATTCTAAATGTTATTCTGTCTTTGGTCTAATTAAACTGATAACTCCCTTGAGCTTCATCCACTTTAAATTTGGAAATGCTTAAACATAAAAGGGAAATAATATTATTTGAGCAGTTCTTGTTTTTAAGAGCATATTATAATAATTCTTTGCATTTATATAATACTTTTCTCACTACTCAAAGTGCTGAGCAATTGCAGGTTAAGAGCCTTGCTCAAGGGTTCAACAGAGCAGAGTCTCTTTTGGCATTTACGGGATTCAAACCGGCAACGTTCCGATTGCCTGTGCAGATCCCTAGCCTCAGAGCCACCACCATATTGAGATATAATCCCTGGGTTTTTGCTTCTTTGCAAATACTACAATTGTACTGCTCAATGTAGAAAACCTCCTGTATCATACTAACAGCAACAACAACAACATTTATTTCTATAGCACGTTTTCATACAAATGATGTAGCTCAAAGTGCTTTACAGGATGAAGAAAGAAAAAATAAAAATCTAAAAATAAAATTAGGCAATACTAATTAAAATAGAATGAAAGTTAGGTCTGATGGCCAGGGAGGACAGAAAGAGCAAAAAAAAAAACAACTCCGGAGGGCTGGAGATAAAAAACTAAATCTGTAAGTTTTTTTTTTTTAATTGGATCTTTTAAGTGTGGTAGACAGAAGGACTTTAGGGACCTTCAAAACCTCACTTGATGTTATTTTGGGGGATTTAAGTGGATAGGTTTGGGCAGTTTTGTTCGACTCAATGACCTGTTCTAGTGAAATGTTTTTCTAATGTTCTCTTCTTTTTTGGTTTTAATAAGGCTAAAGTGCTGAATCCATCTGTGACCATCAGTATGGGCTGTCCATAACTGAAGACAAACTAAGGAGATAACTGAGGAAGCTACACTCATGAAAAGCTGTGGGACAAGATGGAGCTGGTCCTAGAGTTGTTAAGGCCTCTTCTGTCACCTGCTCAGTATGTCTCTTAGGCTTCAGAAAGTGCCACTGTTGCAGAAAACATCCTACATTGTTCCTGTACCAAAGAAGGCCACTGCCTCATCACCTAATGAGTATAGAACATGTGCCATTTGTGTCTATCATCATAAAGGCCTTTGAGAGACAGGTTCAGGACTATATAAGTTCTTTTGTAGTAGATCACCTGGACCCAGTTCAGTTTGTCTATTGGACAAAGAAAGAAGTGCAGAATGCAATTATCTGTCTGCTCCACAACTGCAGTTTGAGAAACTCAAGGACTGTGTTTTTGATATAGATGTGAGCAACTCTAGAGCACCACAAGGAACAGTCCTGTCTCCTTTTCTCTTCACTCTCTACTACTCCGACTAAAAATATAATAGAAGGTCATGTCACTTTCAGAAATTCTAAAATGATTCAGCACTTATGGGGTGTACTGATAAGGGGTTTGGGAAGTGAGACAGAGTATAGGAGTCAGGAGGAGAAGTTTGTGTCTTTGCGCAAAAAGAATTGTCTGCAACTTAGCATCAGCAAAACCAAGGTCAGGTCAGGTTGGGAAGCATGCACTGGTACAGCGCATTGCCGCACCCACTACATGATGAAACAGTTCAAGATCCTGCTTGGCAACACCCTAGGTGGACATCTGGTCCAGTCCCAACCTCCAGAAATGACCCTCTATCTGCTGCAACCAGGTGTTATGTGGACATCCCATTGGCCTGGTCTAGCCACTTGGGTCCTCAACAATGAGGATCCTGCGAGCCAGATCACCCTCTGGCAATTGTGCCACATGGCTGTAGTGCCGTAACTGACACTCCCTCACAATGCAGGTAATGTGCCTCATTCGGGACTCCATGAGCAACCGTTCATTCGACACAAAGTCAAACCAGTGGTCCACAAGGCTTCTCTTTACAGACACAGTAACTGGCTATTGACTTTCACGCTCCAAGGTGCCTCTGTGTCCAGTAAATATCCAAGGAGAGGACATGAAGTTCATCCACTCCTACAAGTACTTGGAGATCCACATCAATGACAGGTTGGGCTGGTCTTGTAACACAAAGGAACTATATAAGAAAATGCAAAGCAGACTCTTCCTTTAATATGGAAATTGGAAAGTAACATCCTTCAAATTTTCTACAACTCTGTGATGGCCAGTGTGATTTTCTGAGCTGTGGGGTGCTGGGCTGGTAACATCACTTCAACAGAGGTTCACCTAATTAACAATTAAAAAGTCAGGGTTAGCTATAGGATGCACTCTGCTTTCCCTGGCAGTCATAACAAAGGAGAGAATTAAAGCAAAACGGAGTGCCATTATGAACAATGCTGCACATCCACTCTTTGACACACTAACACTGAGGACTTTCAGCCAATGAATTATTATGAAGTGTGTGAGGAAAAGCTACTGGGGCTCCTTTATACCAACAGCAATGTGTCTGCATAATGCCTCATTATGACTGTGACAGCCAAGTCAAAAGGTTTCTTTATTTTTAGCCATTCTGGTTATCTATCTGTGTATGTATGTATTTATTTAAGGAGCTTCTCTAAAAATCTAAATTTCTCCTGAGGACAAATAAAGTTCTGTTTGTCCATCTAAACATTCTACATCACAAAAGTCTTTTATACGTTTATAACTATAACATTATATTTTTCTTTTGATTTTTTGATAAAATATACTTTATCATATTAAACTGAAATGTAATCATGCTATGCATTCTTGTCTGACAAACAAATAATCCTCTGGATAACTCTAGTAAGAGCCTAACGAGTCTTTTGCATTTTAATTAATTTAATTCTTTTGAGCTTAAATGGGATAAACAGTGTAGACCAATAATTTGAAGAATTTAATTTAAAAAATAAGATTGAATACACCCCTGAACTCACAACAGCCTGTCTAAGTTTAATGGGCTAAAATTTTAACACCCTACTTTTGAAGAACCTGTTTTTTAAATTTCTGAATAAAGCATATATGCTTTTTATTTAGAAATTTGAATTAGGTTAATGCATCTAGCTGCATCTGTTTTTTGAAATGTACTGAACACAATATATATAATGTGGGGACATGCAGCCATTATAAAATCAGCCACTGGTTTCTTGTGGCTTAGACGTTGGCACAAAAACGTTTAGTTGTTGACTACTTTCTCTTCTGCATTTATAAACTGCACTTTAGCGTGACATTTGTGTAAGCTAAATTTGATTTGCAGAATGGTGTAGGGTATAATGAAGCATTTAGCTATAAATTCTTCCAATTAATATTAGCCATAAGCCATTTAGCAGAATGACTTCCTAATATGTACTGTTTTTGTAAAAGAGCAATGAGATTTATATTAACCTGATGAGTTATTAAAAGTCAGACATACGGGGATGTCAGCTTATTAAACATTTATATTAAATTTGTAGGTCTGTGCATTATATCAATAAATATAAATCAGGAAATTATTTAATATGTCATTATTCATTAATCTAAAATAATACATTTTTCACAAGTCTGTTGTTAACCTGTTATTGAGATACTTATAAGACTATGCCAAAATTATTAAATAGAAAGAAGGCAATAGAATGTTGAAAGCAGCTTTAAGCAGAGATCATACCACATGAGAAAACATGAAGCATTTTTTTTTATAGCACATTAAAAACAAGAAAGTAGAGATTGCACCTGTCAGGATCTAGTTGGGCAGATCTTTTTTTTTGTTTTGTTTTATGGCTGGCTACACTTAATTGAAGAACTTGAGTGGCAAAATCTTATTAACTTAGACGTAGAACAAATCCTTAATCCGGCTGTAAACCAAAGTCCATAACCAGCAAACTTAAATAACTGTAATTTTGGGTAAACGACAATTCTCAGTCGTGGGAAGGTCACAGCAACTGAATGTGTTGTGTGTCTGTTGAGATGTCTTTCTTATCTTGCTCTCTCTTCTGAAAGTGCTAGATTTCTCACCAATGGTTTTATAGTTTCTTAACAATTTCACACATAAATACCTAACCTCTTTTTGCCCTTTTTCTACACTAAAGTTTAAATGATTCTTTTTTGTTAATCACCATAAACTTGGCACTCTAATTATTGTCATTCCCAAGTTGAACACTTAACTGTTTTAATGTATTTGTAAATAGGAAATTGTCTTCAATTGAAATATCTTTCTGATCACAATTTGACAAGGATCTTGTAACTCAGTAGTGGGAAATAAAAATCTTCAAAAATCTTCAAATTTTTTTTTTCATGTAGAATTGAAATAACAAAGTTTTTGATATGGTGGTGTCTTATGGTGATCAATTCTGGACAACAACAAACAATATCAAAACTGTCCCTCAAAAAATCTCACATTAGTCCAATTCCACATGTCAAATCACCCCAAAATACATGTATTTTTAGTAGGCCTGGGAATGTTAACATGTTCATTTTTGAGATTACAGTTTTTCTCAAATGCTAAAACACAAAAGCCAATCCTCTAAACCAAATGACCAGTTGTCTAAACACATTTACTAAATCTAGCCATCATTTTATAATATCATAAACACATTTCACATGAAGACACAATTCACAAAACACAATCCTCCGTTCTCATAAATCTAAACACATTTTTCCTTGCTAAAACACAAGTTACAAAAGAACTCTGCTCATATTCTGAAATGAAAGCTCATGCGATGCAAAATGCTTGCCACAGTCAACAATATTTGAACACAATGAACACACCTGGCGTCATTCATTACACACAACGACTCAAAATTGAAGACACTTGTTGCTAATGCTGTGACCACATGTATAAAAGCAAGTTCAGAGTGCACAGTTTGCTGAAGATTCCAAACAAACACAACGGATGAAGGCAGAGTCAGGGGAAGAGGAATTCGAGTCAGAGGAGGGAGAAGAGCTGGCCATGGAAGAAGAGGAGCAGGCCAACGAGGAAGAGGAGTTCAAATCAGAGGAGGAAGAGGAGCAGGCCAACGAGGAAGAGGAGTTCAAATCAGAGGAGGAAGAGGAGCAGGCCAACGAGGAAGAGGAGTTCAAATCAGAGGAGGAAGAGGAGCAGGCCAACGAGGAAGAGGAGGAGGCCAACAAGGGAGAGGAGAAGGTCCAGGAGGGAGAGCAAGAGAACCTCGCACCATCATTACGGACGAGATGCGAGCAACAGTCATTGACCATGTCATTGTCCATGGCATGACAATGGCTGAAGCAGGACTAAGAGTCCGTCCAAACCTGAGTATTTTCACCGTGGCCACCATTATCAGGGCATTCAGACAACACAACAGGTATTGTACTCTATTGCTTTGTTTGTCACAACACAGTTTTACAAGCCTGTGAAAGTAGTCTATTGGTTTCAAATCAGTTGTTGTTGTAAAACATGTCAATTGACAACACATGTTTCTTTCTTTAGAGTTGAAAGAATGCCACATAGAGGTGGGAAGGTTGCCATATTTACAGAGGCACAAGAAACCCTCATTGTGGATATGGTTCATGAGAACAACCTCATCAGACTCCGGGAGATCAGAGACAAAGTCATTGCCGATAATGTCAACTTTGAGAGCATTGATGATGTCAGCTTGGCCACAATAGACCGAGTTCTCCGGCGCCAAAAGATGCGGATGAAACAGGTCTATAGGGTTCCCTTTGAGCGCAACTCTGCGCGACACAAAGACCTACGTTACGAGTATGTGCAAGTAAGTATACATCCATGTTCACAGTACAGTTAGTGAACATACTGTGTTGCTCAGTGGCCTACATTACTTCTGGACAATACTGTGCTACCTGATTGACTGTTGTTCTGAACACCTGTGCACTTTCACATTTTCACAGAGGATATTACAGTTGGACGCGATGGCCAGACCTTATGAGTACCTCTTGCTGGATGAGGCTGGCTTCAACCTGCAGAAACTAAGGCAAAGAGGCCGTAACATCATTGGCCAAAGAGCCATCACTGAGGTTCCTGGCCAACGGGGGGGTAATATTACTCTTTGTGCGGCCATGGGTTCGGAGGGGCTTGTCCACCGGCATGCTGTGCTTGGGTCTTACAACACCCAACGTCTCCTCACCTTCCTAGAGCAGCTAAAAGACATCCTCTTGGACCACCAACAACACCATCCTGGGCCCGCACATCACATTTATGTGATCATTTGGGACAATGTCCGCTTCCACAGAACAAACCAAATCAGAGAGTGGTTCACCACCAACAGTAACCACTTTTTAAACGTCTGTCTGCCACCCTACTCCCTTTCCTGAACCCTATAGAGGAGTTCTTCTCATCGTGGAGATGGAAGGTTTATGACAGACAACCATACACTAGAGAGAACCTCCTAAGGGCAATGGAGCTGGCCTGTGTTGACATCCCGGTGGAGGCCTTCCAAGGATGGATTCGCCATTCCAGGGCGTTTTTCCCGCGGTGCCTGGCAAGAGACAATATAGCCTGCTATGTGGATGAGGTGATGTGGCCCGATGCAGCTCAGCGACATGATTCCGCACAGTGATTGTGGTGTGTGTGTGGTGTGAATAAAGTAAATAAAAAAAACTTCACACCCTGATCATGTTTTCAAAAGTACTGTTGTGTGCAGTAGATTCTGTTTTTGCATTGAGTTGTGTTACAGTAGTGTACATGCAGAATTTTCTATAGATTTATACTCTTCATATGAAACTCACAAATCTAAATGCCTAATCCTCTGCAGAGATCTAAGAAGATCCGTTACTTTAAAGTTTCTAAAAATATGCATTGGCAGTTATGAAACAAAGGACATTCTCACAAATTGAGCATTGTGTTTTCAATTGTTTTGCTGTAGTGTGTAATGATGTGTATAGTGTTTACATTTTTGAAAGCTTCGAGCTGCTCTTTTGGTGTGAAAGTTTGAGTTTTGATGTGAGAAGGTGTGGTTGTGTTTATGTAGCTTTAGAAAAGGGTGTTGTGTTTAGACATTGGAGAACATGGAGGAAACGTTTGTGAAATTTGTTTTAGCATTTGAGAAAAACTGTAATATTTCATGTTTAATGTGTTAAAAATATTGTTGCATCCAGGGCTTGCCATGAGGCAAAAGCCTCAGGTGGTACTTTGGTCTAGGTGGCATTTTCAACATTACAAAACAATAATACAAAAAAGTTAAGTGTATACCTAAAGAATTACATACACATCCATTACCATATTTATATACTACCTTTAAAAATTTTATTAAATACAATTTTGTATTAAGCAGTTCACAGCAATATGCCACATGTCAATACATTGCATTGTTGTTTGATTTCTTGCTTTATGCATACTGACATAAAGGAGAGGAGACGGGGAGGGAGGATGCTTTGTGACAGTCCTGGTGCAGTGCTAGAGAAAAGTTGCAAAGGTAAATATTATGCTCTTTTTTTTTCATTTTATTTTACTGTAGGGTGGCATGGTGGCGCAGTGGTAGCTCCTGACAGTCTTCTCCACCCACCACCCTGCCTGCACTCTCTTTTTCACCAGTCTTCCACAATCCCCGTTACTCTGTACTGTTGATCCTAAGTATAGGGTGGTCCAGATCTAATTATGCAATTTTCATTACGCTATAACAACGTGCAACGCAGGATGATGGAGGAATTTGGACCACCTGTAGTCCATAGGAACATGATCTCCCAAATCAACTAAACGTTTGACCGGACTGGTAGCGCCAATCACCCGAAATTGTATTGTTTTCCTGCATTGCATTATGAGTTGCATCATTAGATTTGGACCACCCTGTATTTAAACTCGTCCACCTTTGCCAACTCTACTTCCTGCATTCTCACCATTCCACTGACCTCCCTCTCATTCACACACATGTATTCTGTGTTGTTCCTACTGTCCTTCATTCCTCTTCTCTCTAGAGCATATCTCCACCTCTCCAGGGTCTCCTCAACCTGCTCCCTACTCTCACTACAGATCTCATTTGTCAACTTGTCCATCACTATTGCAAATAAGAAAGGGCTCAGAGTCGATTCCTGATATAATCCCACCTCCACGTTGAATGCATCCATCACTCCTACCCCAGACCTCGCCACTGTCACTCGCCTCATACAATACCACAACTCCTCTCAAGGCACCCTGTCAAATGCTTTCCTTAGTCCACAAAGACACAATGCAACTTCTTCTAGCCTTCTCTATACTTCTCCATCAACATCCTCAGAGCAAACATTGCATTTGTTGTACTCTTTCTTGGCATGAAACCATGCTGATCACTAATCATCACCTCACTTCTTAACCTATCTTTCACTACTCTTTCCCATAACTTCATACTGTCTGTGGCTCATCAATTTTATCCCGCTGTGGTTACTAAAGCTCTGCACATCCCCTTTATTCTTAAAAATTGGCACCAGTACACTTCTTCTCCACTCCTCAGGCATCCTCTCACTTTCCAAGATTTCATTAAATAATTTGGTTAAAAACTTCAATGCCATCTCTCCTAAACACCTCCATGCTTCCACTGGTATGCCACCTGAACCAACGGCCTTTTCATTCTTCATCCTCTTCATAGCTGTCCTTACTTCCTCCTTGCTAATCTGTTGCACTTCCTCATTCACTATCATCCAATCTTCTCTCTCTATCTCTTGTTCTCTTCATTCATCAGCCTCTAGAAGTACTCTTTCCATCTTCTCAACACGCCCTACTTGTTTGTGAGTACGTTTCCATCTTTATCCTTTATGACCCTAACCTGCTGCACATCTTTCTCAGTTCGGTCCCTCTGTCTAGTCAATCAGTACAGGTCCTTTTCTCCCTCCTTAGTGGCCAACCTCTCATACAACTCATCCTACGCCTTTTCTTTAGCCTTTGCCACCTCTCTCTTCTCCTTGCTCCTTATCTCCTTGTACTCTTGTCTACTTTCTGCATCTCTCTGACTATCCCACATCTCTTTTCCATCCTCTTCCTCTGTATACTCTCCTGTAAGTCCCCATTCCACCACTAGTTTTCATTTTCCTCCTTCCTCTGTCTAGATGTCACACCAAGCACCCTTCTTGTTGTCACCCTTACTACTTCTGCTGTAATTCCCTAACTGTCTGGTAAACTCAACCTTGCGGTCTTTCTTTTTCAACTTCCACCATTTGATCATTGGCTCTGCCCTCACTCTCCTCCTCTTCTTGATCTCTAACAACATACTACAGACCACCATCCTATGCTGTTTAACTACACTTTCCCCTGCCACCACTTTGCAGTCTTTAATCTCCTTCAGATTGACTCTACTGCATAGGATATAATCTACCTGTGTGCATCTTCCTCCACTCTTGTAGGTCACCCTGTGTTCTTCCCTCTTCTTAAAATATGTATTCACTACAGCCATGCCCATCCTTTTTGCAAAATCCATTATCATCTGACCTTCTTCATTCCTCTCCTTGACACCATACATACCCATCACCTCCTCGTCTCCTCTGTTCCCTTCACCAACATGTCCACTGAAATCCACTCCAATCACCACTTTCTGTCCCTTGGGTACACTGTCCATCACTTCATCCAACACACTCCAGAAATCTTCTTGCTCATCCATCAAACACCCAACTAGCTGGGCATTTGCACTAACATTCATCATCACTCCTCCAGTTTCCAGCTTCATAATCATTGCTTTGTCTGACACTCTTTTCACTTCCAAAACACTCTTGACATACTGCTCCTTTAGAATAATCCCTACCCCGTTTTTCCTCATATCCACATCATGATAGAACAATCTGAATCCACCTCCGATCCACCAGGCCTTACTCCCTTTCCATTTAGTGTCTTGCACGCACAATATATCAATCTTCCTTCTCTCCATCATATCGGCTAATCCTCTCCCCTTACCAGTCATACCGTCAACATTCAAAGTTCAAACCCTCTGTTCCACTCTCTTTACCTTTCTCCTCTCCTCTTTCCTCTGTACATGTCTCCCCACTCTTCTTATCCTTCTTCGGCCAGCAGTAGCCCAATTTTTGCCAGCACCCTGTTGGCTAATAGTACTGGTGGCGGTAGTTGTTAACCTGGGACTCGACTGATCCGGTATGAAAATCTGTACTGTTGTCCGCATATTGATCTGGCAAAATTTTATACCGGATGCCCTTCCTGACGTAACCCTCCCTATTTATCCGGGCTTGGGACCAGCCCAAAGAAACACACTGGTTTGTGCATCCCCTGTGGCTTGGTTATGTTTAAAGTCCTTACTGAAAATCGAAAATAAATATTGTTGAACTCCTATGGTAATTACGCCTTGTTTATTTATTTATTTTTTAATAGACATAAAATGACTACATACATATGGATCTGAATCATAACACAAACATGAGGTTCATACCTTTAATAGGAGAAAATTGTATTGGTCGGACCTCTTTAAATTTTAATTCCATACCTCTGTTCTAGTATCTCTGTATTTAGCTTACAGTACTGACTGTCCTAATATAATGACAAAATAGAACTATAATGACTATCTCCACCCAATATTCCAGTTTGCAGTATCTTTGCTAATTTATGTAAAGAGCACAGTATAACCATCCAATTAATACATGGTGTCAGGTTTTAAGTGAGTTAGCAGCTATGGAGATCTTTTTAACATGCCAGGAGCAAATGTGTAGGTAGAGCAGTGTTTTCCAACCCTTTTTCTGTGGTGGCACACCAGGATCATACCAACTAAAGAAGCATTAAATATTTTGCCATGTTAAACTGTCCAAATGGATGGGACAGTGGGCAGCAAAAAAGGCAGTTACCTGATTGCTGTTTGCAGATACAACACTTAGTGAGCACTTTGGATGCATTTCCCAGCTGCTTCGTCCCTTTGCCCACTCATTCAGGTGGTTCTCTTTCTGCCTCACTCTGTGAGAGTTGCTGGTGAACATGCACCCAGGCAGATGAACCCCTGACATGTCTCTTTTCTGCTAATGTGCTCGCTAAGTGCTGAGTCTGCAAATAGTAATCATGGAGCTGCTTTTCTTTCAGCTTCCCCGGATAGTCCTGTCTGTTTTGGACAGGTCTCGACTATCTGATGAGCGTGTCTTTGTCAGGTCTGGACCCAGAGTCACTACACTGTTATTTCCAAGGTGTACCAGTTGAAAAACAATTGTGTAGAGTATAATTATCAAGTTGTTGATAATGATGAACAATTGTGGACAATATTTGTGGAGTTTTAACACAAGTTTTAATGTTTTCCAGAAGTTGTAACCAACTTTAAGTAAAAATAGATGTAGTTGGGATAGTGCAAGCGACACGAGTAATGAAATATTTTTTTTCATGGACGTTTTTGATATTGTTTAATGTTGTCCAGTACATGCTTATCATATCAAAAACTTTGTTATCTCTGAACTGCATGAAAACATGAGATAAAAAAATTTTGTCAGTCACTACTACCAACTAAATATCGAAAGTAACATAATGTCCTTCATTATAGCATTGGACTCAATGGAGCTTACATATCAATCAGTGATTTCTCTATGGAATTTTAGGTAATCTAGGTTCATTTGTGTAACACAGATAAGAAATACATTAGTTGCACCAACCAGCATACAGATAAATGATGTAATCTATACTATCTTTATCTCTGAATACTAAAGATTCCAAGATAGTGACAAATACATTATCATTAAATAGGAATAAAAAGAATTAATTGCCCTTATCTCATAGCTATCTTAGTGAATATTCTAGAAACAAATGGCACAGATAGTACAGGAAAGGCAAACTTTAGAAATACTCTCAAACTCATATAGATTGTTTTCTCTAATAATGGTCGATTTTACACTATTCTGTGCCATTTCTATGGTTTTTAAGTCCTATTTTCAGCAAAGTTTTATACTTGCTACTTCTGGAGAGTAACCTTCTGCTTTTATTTTGCTTGCTCAGAGTTTGCACATTTTTTCCATGCTTGCATTTTTCATTGTGAGTAGGAAGGTCAACCTTTAGTTTGATAACTAGTACTTGTTTTTTTCTTGGTGTGTACTGCTTTCTTTTTTTCATTTATTTTCACATTTGGCACCGCTCTTACTCTAGATATCAATCTCAATTACTCTTGGGTATTTAGTTAATGACAGCCTAAATTGCAGTCACATATAAAAAGTTTGGGGACCGCATGCAGAGCTCTTTCATTACAAAGGGAATAACTGACCATGCATCCTGATTTTTAACAACCGATTAAGAATAACAAGGCGATGCTAAGTAAAGACTGTATCCTATCATTGGTGAACTTTATTGTGTATTCTGTATCTAGCATCTTATGTCCAGTCTGGATATTTTCAAGAGTTTAACAGCCTCTGGAGGTTTGACACTGCTGCGAAATGGAATTTGTGTTATTTCTTCACTTTGTTTAGTTTCTTTGTAATTGGGTATTCCAGTCTCACACATTCCCCATGAAATTCCCTTATTAATTCATTCCATAATTACCATTAGTTTCTCAAATAGACCCTTATCACTTACCCAATTTACAATGTATGCAAAGAAAAGAAAAGCTGATGAGATTCAAGTGAATCATTTGTACCAAAATACATTAGCAAAGGGAAAACTAGTGAAGCAATTTAACTTGTGTTCTTTCTATTATCCACTCAGTTACATTGATTTTCCCTCCTTTT